>NC_025695.1:3613358-3627314 GCF_000633955.1 Camelina sativa | reverse complement strand
CTTTACCATATCCAACAGCTAAACTATCAATGGTCCTGTACAATTAAGACTAGTTGTTTCATTGATTTGACTAGCTAGTAGACTATCAATAGGAGTATCATTTAGTATATTCGAGTAAAAGAGCTTTTGATAATTTAACCTGATACCCTCAGTCCAACCGGGGAATGGTTCTTTGAATGTGCTGGTAATAATTGAAGGACGAAGCAGCACAAGTGATATATTTTCCCTCTTTGCCCCTACCACCATCTCCCCCATTGCCTTGGTGAACACATATGTGTTTGGCCATCCGTACATCTTTGCCCTATCGTTAATTTCTTTTTTTTTTAAGTCATAATCATTCTTTTTTTCAAAGTTTAACATTAATTGACATTTTTATTTGCAACATCAAGTAGGACTAGAACCTGGTGAGTCCGAGAACCTTCATGGCTTCTCTGATGGTTTCTGGAGAGGCTCCGATGGCTTGGAGCTGGTCAAGTTTCTCCTGAACCAATTTCTTCTCACGGTTAANATGTCGAAATCGAGATAACCAGTAGGCTACTCTTCATGTTGGTCCTAATATACCCATGTTCTTTTAATTTCAATCTAATTTATAAGATAGGGTCATAGGGATTAGGAAAATCGGATACATTAGAAGTCTATGTCAATGTAAGTCACCACTTGCGATCTCATAAACACAAGTTATCTCACAGTATCATTGATACCTAGCATAGTAGTTTTGTATTCATACCTGTTGATACTTGAACACAGATCTTAACCTTTGCACATCTCTTGGCAAAGTTCAAGACATTGAGAGCACCGAATGTGTTGATCCCAAGTGCTGTATCGTATCTGCAAAGGAATTTACATTCCTTTAGTTTTACGGTAGTGAAAAATATTCCATCGGGATATCGTTGATGTCGATCGCTAATATATGATTCGTTTTAAATGGATTGGTAACATATTTATTTTCCAGGAAATCAAAATTTATTGCTATGCGATAGCCCCACACACACAGACTGACACACACACACAAAATAAAATAAAAAGTAGTTAGATAAATTTATTTTCTGTACTGTAAGTGATAGTTAAAGGTCAGTTCAAAGTAAAGTTTAATAAATCAATAATAAGATTAAGATATTAGAATCATTACGATGGGATAAAATTATACATTAATAACATATTGAAATTAGTATATACCTTTCATCAAACTTAGTAGTTGCAGCTAAATTAACAATGGCATCAACTTGGTGGATCATCTCATGAGCTAAGTCGAGATTTTGAATACCTAAATCCTCAAGACAAATGTCTCCATTGACAATAGTGATTTTCTCTGATGTAAGTTGATTAAGATTTGGACCATACTTCTCTTTCACCACTTTGAACAAATCTTTACCCAAAATCTGCATTGATTTAAACACCTCAAAAGTTATAAAACTTCTACTATCATTCCATATGAGGTTTGGAAGATATTTGAATAAAATTATATTTTTCAAACAAGAACTATAAGTTCATAATTTTATTACGAATTCAATATATACAGATTTCTAATACCCATATTTTATATAAATATTTTATTAAGAAAGAGTTTTCTAACAACTTTGATTGAGTGATTAAATATATTTAACAACTACAGACGTTCAAAGCTAGCCTAAGTATGTGGAGACAAAACCTCGTCGTTAAACCTCTGGGTAGCAGTTTTTTCTTTTGATGCTCTTAGAAGGAGATAGAGTGTCTTCATGTTTGGTGCCACCCTCAATATCTTCTCCACAAATACTGCAATTAAATTTTATATAAATTTAACCATACTTAACAATTATGAGAGCTAGTCTAATATAACGAAAGCAACTTTTGTATCGATTACGATATACGCAGTCTTGCCTGGACCCCCAAAATCTTGACGGGTTAACGTTAGACTAATAGAAATCGATTGACGTGAGTCACATAAGCTTTTCTTATATCAACCACAAATTATTTACTGAGACCTCATCAATCTTTCGCTAGAAGCATTTACAATACGTATATTTCATTACCTGTAGTACGTGACACATTCATACTGCAATTTCTACCTTCATTGTTCTTATGTTGTTGTCGACGACATGCATGCATGAATCCAGATGATAACACATGCATATCAACAATACTAGTGCAAATTAACCAGTACTAGAGTATTGTTTCTTGTTATGCTTTAAATTAATATGTATAATACGTTAACTAATATATATATATCTTAAGTTTTGTCTACGACTTCATAATTTGTAAATAGTAGGATTGATATATATGTATATATATGTGGAGGAGGGAGAGGGAGGGAGAGAGAGAGAGAGAGAGAGAGAGAGAGAGAGAGAGATATCATACTATTTGCTAAGAACCCAGCAGCTCCAATGACCAATATGGATTTGTTGTCAAGGTACTGAAGAACACTTACGACCTCCATTTCTGTCGACATAATTTATGTTTGTATATACGTTTGAGTGAGAGAAAGACTGCAATAGAGTACAACGGCATATCACATAAAGATTACTAAGATTTATAGTTTTAGGCTTTAGAAGGTGAAATCAATGTGAGCACCTACCTACATTTTTTTTTCCCAACTACTTTAAATTAGCTGTCAAAAAATCTTATCAGAAGTATCTAGAGATTTCAATATTTTACATATTTTGGATATGAACTTATTTGACTCAAAAACATGGCTTGGCTTAATTTAAGCATTTTCCCACGTTGAAGAGCGAAACAATTATTTAAATTATAAACATGCATCTTGACTGATTGATATGGTTACACTACAAGAAAATATAGCAGTCTCCGACTGTAAAATCAGTCAGGAAACAGTCAGAAAGAGGCATTTCCGACCATTAGCCGACCACAGTAAATCAGTTGGAAATCGCTGGTCGGAAATTTATTTAGTTAGAAATCGGTCGGAAATATCTGACCGAAAACTTGGTTGGAATTTTGTCGGATAAAATCGGTCGGATTTCGGTTAGAAAAATACTGACTAATTACCGACAGCGTAAATCGGTCGATACTATATTACCGACTGTTAACCAACCGTTTTAATTTCCAACTGATATTCCGACCAATTATTTTCCAACCAAAATATTGTCAAATTAACGTAAAATACAGAGAATAAAAATTAATTAAAAATAAAAAATGCTAAATTAATTAAAAATCAGAAAATATCAAAAATATATAAATATAAGTTATTGTCAATAAAACCACATTAATAGATTCTTACATTAACCGTAACTAATACAACCAATTACAACCAAAAAAACCACCCAAGTTAAAACACCTAGTTTTGAGTTTCATCATCATCTTCTTCTTCAGCTGGACGACAGTCTGGAAACTTGTTGAGAAGCTTCTCAGTAATATCCTTCAAGTACTGGATTGTCTTGGTATCTTCCTCTTTCTCCTTAACTAACTCAGAAATCTGTTTGTATGCTTCTTCTAACTTCTTTTCATGGTCCAAGCTGGGTATGAAGGGAACATCTAACTCTTCATGGTCTGGGAGAGATCCATATCCAAATCGGTGACCCTTGTTTTTGGGTATTGCCTGAGAATCAACCATGCATAATGTAAAAAATATGGAAACATCATGTTAAAAATCAAATAGTTAAGAAGTGTCAAGGATCCCCTCACCTTGCGAACCAAATCGTTTATCACAGGACAAGAGAGAGGCTGAACCAATCCATCTTCAAGTGGTTCTTTAGATTGGAGGTCATTCACCTGTTCTTTTAAAGTCTCCACAATATGCTTAGCCTTCTTGTAGACAATCTTGCCAGTTTTTTTACTTTTATAAACATCCTCAATGAAAGCCATCATATTAGGCTCTACTCCACCATTTTCAATAGTCTTATATACATGGAAAAAGAACATGATTAGTATGCATTGGAATGATAATTCTTAAGAAATGTAAAGAAATTCAAAATTACCATCTCATCTTTACGCCTATAGAATGATTTAGCTCCATTGAAGTGCACTGGAATTCCTTCACCATCTGGGTTGCTTCTCCTTTTTAGTGAGTTTGTTGCTTCCATTCTAATTGTGGAAAACGCATATAGAAACCCAAATAATAATTAAAATTCAGAGTCAGAATTATAATTTTGCAAAACAAAAAATAACGGTATTTAAACACATTTCTTTAAAATATATACTAATAAAAAGCAGAATCTATAAGCTCCTAAAGACGTCTACATGGGATTTTAAACCACTAATTGTGATTAGACACCTAACTAATTAATATTTTTTAAAATCTCCAAAATTTTCTATATTAAGAATTATTTTAAACAACCTATCACGATTTAACATGTCATTCATTAACATTTTTTAAATTTCCAGAATTTTTTAGAAAAAAGAAAATTTTAAATTTATGGAAATAAAAGAACTATATACAATATCCTACATCGGCTAGAAAATTTTTAGACAATGGTTCAGAACTAATATAAATAAGATTAATATGCTTCTAACAACGAATGACCAGGAAAGCTTGATTTATCAGGCGTCCAAGTTTAAAAGTTTTATTCGGTTTGATCCAGTTTTTCATTTGATCAAACTAAAACTTTAAAAAGTTTCAAAAAATATATTATAATATATCAAATTTTTAAAAGTTTAAATATTATAAAAATTGAAACTTTTTAAAAGGTTCAAATTTTATATTTCGAAACCTTTTAAAAGTTTAAAATATTATAAATATTAATGTAATACATAAATTATCTTATTTATCAACGTTTGTGCTTTTTATTTCTTATGAGCTGTAAAATATATTTTTGTGTATGATTTTATAGATGAGTTGATATTCTTTTATTAATTTTTTATTTTTTGTCTTATTTTTTATTTTTATGAGAAAAGAAATGATTTTATTCTTGGAGTTTGATGGGTCAACAAGTTGTGTGGTAGTCTAAAAAGAATATTTTTCAGTGGAAGAATGTGAAAAAGTTGACGAGGAAGAAGAAAAAAAAGAGTATAACGAAGAACCAGACGGTAAAAGTAACGATGACAATTACCACCAAATTTGACAATGAAAATGACAAGAAAAAATATGAAGAATAAGAAAACATTGAATAAAAAACATGAAAACATAGGTGGTAGCGATCAAATAAATATGAAAACGAGTTAAATTTATGATGATAAAATTGTTTCGTTTTTCTGATTTTTCTGGTGGTCAAAGAAATGGTTTAGGATATGTGAGGTCATCAGTTTGATTTGCCTTGTCTCGACCTCGAGTTAAATTCATGATTTTTTTTATCAGATTTGATTTTATAACACAACTGATTTTTATATTTAAAAAAATTGTGTATCTGAAATTTTTTTTTTTTCCTTAATACTAATTTAAATTATTTTATTAGATAATATTTTATTACCGTCATCAATCATATATAATTTTCATCAAAATATATCAAATAAACCCACACGTAGTGTGGATTCAAAACCTAGTATAAAAAAAAAATCGAGAGAATGTGAAAAATGTGCTTTTGTAGGCAATTTTTGTTGATATAATAAATGTATGGTACTTTGTTACGTTTGGGTGATACAGAATCCCAGAGTAAAACAACAGAGTAAAAGGGGGACTGGGAGAGGCCAAAGATAGATCTTATTTGAGGACGTGAACGGCCTATCATATTCCCATTTATTTATCACAAGTTCACAACTACTTCCAACTTCCAAGTACTACTCGTCATCAAATCCAACTCGCAACCAATTAGATTGCAACAGCTATTTAAGGCATGATTTGTGGTTCTATAACTTGGGCCAAGCTCAGATGGACCAGAATACCATTATGCCTATTCAGTATTCATGCTTGGGCTGATTAACACCCCCAGTCTGACTCAGACAGAACTCCCCAGTCTGACTCAGAACTCAAAAGAGCAACAATGACATCCTCTGTTACGTCAAAGTTGAAACACTTATAACATTTGAGCCTTAGACTTGTGTCGAAAGGAGGAATGTATATGATGAAGAGTGGCTATAACAACACAGCGGAGAACCAGATTTGGATAAGTTTAGTATTCTCTTTATTGGCGCTTTACACATTCTTTTAAGTTTTAGGGTTAGCGTTGTGGTGTTATAAAAAGATTTTCCTGCTCTGTTTAATTATTAAAGCCTTAAAGGATACGTTTTATTTCTTGATTATAAACTTTTGAAAAGGTCTCTAATTCTTCAGAATTTGACACCTTTAAATCAATATTCTAATCATTCAACATTTATAAATACAACTAAAAAAAAAATTGTTTTAAAGATAAAAAGGAGCCAGCAATTTGAACCAGTCATACATAATAAGTCTGTTAAAGTTATCAAGAACGCCATTTTTTAATTAGCTCAAACATATGATTTGATATAGCCAAGAGTCATATCAGATTCTAATTTCTACAAAAGGAACGGAGGAAACAATTGGATTAATCATAAAAAGAACCATTAATTAAAAGCATTATTTGCTAGATAGTTCTTGGTACGTAGTAGCTCTTCCCCAAAAAAAAGAGAGTTTATTTAGGCATTGAAGTTTTGTTACACAATGAGTTTAAATCTCGCTTTGTGAAGAAATTACAAAGCAAAAGAGAGGAAAGATTCAGACCACCCAAATTTAGATTTGAGAACCCTTTTTTTTTTGTGTGTCCCTTCATTGTTGGGTTCTTTTCTATAGCAATTTTTTGCTTAAAACTCCATCCTATTTCATAATTTGGAACTTCAAGATTCAATTTAATCATTACTTGAATCCATAAAAGCTTCAGAAATGTCCAAAATAGCGGCTCTTCAGTTTGATCCTGACCTGCTAATTTCAACGTTTTAGTCAGATTAGATATATATTCTTCATAAAGTAAGAAGAAAACAAAGTAGTGAAAATCTATAGAAATAATATATACATACATTACTTAACTGGTTTATTTAGAATCTGGTTTCCATATGCAAATAAGCATACTGCTCTTGGAATGATGTTTTGTCCTGCTTGTTTCAACACACAAATACATACATCTATAGTGAGACTCTTGAGACAGGTCACGTGTACTCAGTACAGAACCTAACAGAGAGATAGTGAAGAGAGAGAAACCTGAAACTGAGTAGCCGAGAAACCTTGCGAGTAATCCAATGTACTTTCTGGAAAGGTTTGCTCTATCTTATTACCACCAACACTTTTCTGCAACATCAACAAGATATATTAAAACAAATGTAAAAATCCCAAATTATATATATAAAAAAATAAAAACTAAAGAACAAAAATCCTCTTTTAAAAAGATACAGAGAGTGGTTTCGAACATATTGTAAAATAGTTGTTAAAAAAATTGCGAATCATGGCGATTTCGAAGGCGATTGTTTTCAAGTTTTGAATGATTGATCCCGACGGGTTTGGGGGGCGAGGAGAGGATCTCCTTCGATCTCTGCTGGTTAATGATGATTGGATTCAGATCGGAAGTCTGATTCTTTTTGGGCAAAGTTTGATTCTGCTGGTTGCAGATCTTGGGATTGTGGGGGACTTTAATGGGTTCTCTGATCTTTATGATTCGGCCGGGTGGAGTTTGTATATTCTTATAAGGGGGATTGGAAATGTCGAGATGGTGGTCTTGATGATGGTATCTGATGGAGATTCGTGGATGGTTCCAACGCTTACAATCAGGGGTTTGGATGTTCTGCTTTCAAGTCTCAATATCTGTATTTGGAGGGGATTCATTTCTCTGGATTTGGGCAGGTTTTGTTATTCTTTGCTAGTATCGGATTTCAATAAGGGAAATATTGTCTTCTGTGGTGTTAATCTCGGGATTTCGACGGATTTGGAGTGGGAGGGAATCCGGATTGTCGACTCCTATGGGTTTGTGTATTGGTCTCTGTGGTTTACTTTATGGGATTCATATCTGATTTGGTTGGGGATTCTGTTTGAGATCTCTTTATCCTGGTTTGGAAGGTGGATATCTTTGATTTTTCCTTATGATAATTTCCAGGCTTTTTCGATGGTTTTGATGGTACGATTGGGGATAATCTGGATAGTAATGGGAGAATATATGATTCGATACGGTCTGCTCTTGGGAGAAGGGGTTAGTGTTGAGGTATATAAACGAAGGCTTGCGGTTTGTTTATGCATCATCTCTCTCTGGTTTTGTTATTCGCTCCTTCTTGCTTTTCTTTTCATCTTCAGTTTTTTCTGGGTTTTTCTTGCGGGTGGCTATATTTCTTTTCTGCGAATCATGGCTCAATTGGTTTTCAGCAAGAAGAATGCAACACTGGTTCGTACTGAAACTGTGTCCATCTCCAGTTTGGTTTTGGCTCAGAGAATTCAGCAGTTCTCGATGACCCTTATTGGTAGGCTCATGAATCCGGTGTGTCAGAATATGGAGTCCTTGATAGCTAATTTTCCAAAAATTTGGAAGTTAGAAGAGAGGGTGGTTGGTGCCGATTTAGGTCAGGGGGTTTTTCAGTTTAATTTTGAGGATGAGGAAGATATTTTGTCAGTTTTGCAAAATGGTCCATACCATTTTGATGGTTGGATGGTCTCACTGGTTCGATGGGAGCCAGTCATCTCTTCCTCCTACCCTTCAGCTATCAACTTCTGGGTTAAAGTGTTAGGGATTCCAATGCATTTGTGGGAGGTGGCTACTTTTGAGGCTGTTGGTAAGAAGCTTGGGAGGATTCAAGAGGTTGATGAGGAAACGGGTAGTCTATGTGTGTCAGTTAATGGGTTCAATCCGCTGATCTTCAAGATGGTGGTGCCTTTTGCAACTGGGGACGAGATTGTGGTCTCACTAGAGTATGAGAAATTAAATGGGGTTTGTGAGCATTGTTCCCGGATCACCCATGATTCCAAGGTCTGTCCAGAGGTTCTTAAGGGGGCTACTGTCCAAGGTGCGGATTTGCAGAGGGATAGTCGAGGTAGTCAAAGGCAATTTCCAGCTGTGAAGCAAGAACAGCATCTTAATGCTGGGGGTTGGGAAAAGCCTAGAAAGCATGCTAAGAGGGCCCTGGATTTTCAGTCTGCGGATTCTAGCGAATTTGGATATTTTCCCCAGCAACGTTTTGGAGGTCAGAGTTCTAACGGTAATGGTTCTCACCGTCCTCGTCAACAAGAGCATCTACAGGGTCACGCTTGGGGTCAGAAGAGGAGTTTCGGTGAGGTCACTGGTCGAGAGGAAGGTTCTCATCGCGGTACACATTCAGGGAATGGAGAGGGTTCGGGTAAGGTCCCCGGTTATGTTCTTAACCGAAAGAGTGCTGGTACGGCTTGGCCTAAACCTCTTTTTAAGGTCAAACAGGCGGCTGTTGTGGAGCATAGTTCGATGCGAATTGATAATATTGTGGGAGACCCCAGCTCTAGTGATCCACCAGCGGACAAGGAGGCTGAGGGGAGTGTTGTTAAGGGAGATGCCGGGGCTGATCTGGCTATGGATTTTGAGGTTGACAATGATGACTTGCTTGAGGATGGTGAATTTGATGATATGGGTAAGTCTGATCTTAACGGTGTCCAGGAGGGGGCTGTTTCTCCAACTCAGGGTGTGGGGGGTCATACGGATCAAGGGTCTGAGGTTCAAGTGGATCAGGTTACTGATTCCCAGGGTGATTATGACTGTATTCCGAAAGGTACACCCTCTTCTCATGTATCGGTTGAGTTAGATGTGGGGATTGTTAATAATGCTATGGCAGCATTTACTTTAGATGCGACAGGTGGGCATAAAAAGAAGAATTTTAATTCTTATGTTAGGAAGAGTGCTAGCGGTTCTAGGATGCCTTCTTTGGCTTTAGCTTCTCCAGGGAAACGTTTACTTGCTAAGGCTTTGTCTAAACCTGCAGGTGAAGGGAATAAACAGAAGCTGATGGGGAAACTGGGTAATAATACAGTGGGCACTAAACCTTCGGATGGGGGGCGTCAAGGAAAGAAAGGGATGGGGGCTCTCCCGAAACCGCCGGCTAGAACGTGAAGATTCTGAGTTGGAACTGTCAGGGCATAGGGGTGGATCTGACAGAAGGATATTTGGGAGATTTGTGGAAGCAGCATCGGCCAGACATCTTATTTTTATCAGAAACTAAAAAGTGTTTTTCTTATTTACAAAAATTTCAAAAAAAGTTTGGTTATAATAATTTGTACACTGTTGATCCCCATGGTTCTAGTGGAGGGTTAGCTTTATTTTTCATGGATGAAATAAAACTTTCTATTTTATATGATAGTAATCGAATTATTGATGTTAAAGCTTCATTTGGTCAACAATTGGTTTATTTGTCTTTTGTTTATGGGGATCCAATTCTGCAGAATCGTGCAAAGGTATGGGAGAAGTTAATGGATATTGGTTCTTTCCGGATAGATCCTTGGTTTTTGATTGGAGATTTCAATGAACTTGTTGGGAATCATGAGAAAAGGGGTGGGGCCTTACGGCCTGCTTCCTCTTTTGTGCCCTTTCAAACAATGATTCGGCACTGTGGTATGCTTGAATTCCCGTGTTATGGAGAGCAATTATCCTGGCGAGGTAATCGCTGTAATAACCAGGTGGTTCGGTGTCGCTTAGATCGTGCTCTAGGTAATGAAGATTGGCATAGTTTTTTCCCAAATTCGAGGGTGGATTATTTGGAGATGGTCGGATCTGATCATTGTCCCATTCTGGCTACTTGTCTGAAAACAGCCTCTCGCCGGTATAGGCAGTTTCGTTTTGATAAACGTTGGTTGGGGAAGGACGGACTTTTAGGTGCGGTAGAGTCCGGATGGGCGCGCACAAACAATTTTCGGGTACCGGCTTTTGTGGATAAAATTAGGAACTGTCGAAATTCGATTTCGTGGTGGCGGAAAAATAACGTGACTTCTGGCCCGTCCCTTATCTCTTCACTGAAGGCTGCCTTACAGGAGGCCAAGATGGATGACTTGATTTCTCAGGATGAGATTCGAGACATTGAGAGAAAATTAAAAGAGGCTTATCGGGATGAGGAGTTGTATTGGCAACAGAAGAGCCGGAAATTCTGGTTACGGGTGGGAGATAAAAATACAAAATATTTTCATGCTTCGACTAAGCAAAGGAGGGTCCGGAATAGGATTGTTGGGTTATTTGGCCCGGATAACGTTTGGGATGAGTCACCTTTGGGAATGGAGAATATAGCTTCCAAATATTTTGAGGATTTGTTTAAACGGTCTGATGTAACTGGTATATCAGAAATACTACAGGAGATTTCACCTATTATTACAGATCATATGAATCGAAGTCTAATAAGGGAAATTACGGAGGCGGAGGTTCGGAAAGCTTTATTTGCTATGCATCCAGAGAAATCTCCAGGCCCTGACGGTATGACAGCTTTATTCTTTCAACGGTTCTGGCCTTCATTAAAAGGAGATCTGGTGGCTCTGGTTAAAAATTTCTTTAGGACGGGTGGCTTTGATCCTCGCTTTAATGAGACTAATATTTGTCTCATCCCTAAGGTGGATCACCCACAACGTATGACAGAGTTTCGGCCTATAAGTCTGTGTAACGTGAGTTATAAGATTATTTCAAAAGTTTTATGTCTTCGGCTTAAGCGTTTTTTACCGTCTCTGGTTTCTGAAACACAATCGGCATTTGTGTCGGGCAGGTTGATTACTGATAATATCCTAGTTGCCCAGGAAATGTTTCACGGGTTAAATACTAACCCACGCTGTAAGTCGGAGTTTCTGGCATTCAAAACGGATATGAGTAAAGCGTATGACCGGGTTGAATGGGATTTTTTGGAAGCGGTGATGGTTAAATTAGGTTTTGATAGGCGGTGGATTACTTGGATTATGTGGTGTGTTTCTTCGGTTTCGTATCAAGTTCTTCTTAATGGTCAACCTCGGGGATCTATTTTACCAAAGCGGGGTTTACGTCAGGGTGATCCTCTTTCTCCCTATCTGTTTATTCTTTGTACAGAGGTTTTAATAGCAAATATTAAAAAGGCAGAACGAGAAAAGAAACTTACGGGAATTTCTATTGCTCTGGCTTGTCCCTCGATTTCACATCTTTTGTTTGCGGATGATAGTCTGTTCTTTTGTAAGGCAGAGGAATCTGAATGTAGAGTGGTCATGGATATTATAGGTAATTATGGGAAAGCCTCGGGCCAGGAGGTCAATTTGGAGAAATCGTCCATTATGTTCGGCAAGAAAGTCCCGCCTGATGTAAGATCTCGGATTAAAAATGTTATTGGTATTTCTAGAGAGGGTGGAATGGGTTCCTATTTGGGCATTCCTGAAAATCTCCAGGGCTCGAAGACTGAAGTTTTTAGTTATGTTAATGATCGTTTAGATGAGCGAGTTAATGGCTGGTCGGCGAAGATTTTATCAAAAGGGGGTAAAGAGATTATGATCAAATCAGTTGCGTTAGCTCTTCCGACTCATGTCATGTCATGTTATAAATTAACTCAGGAGTTAACGTCCAAACTTACGAGTGCTATTTCAAAATTTTGGTGGAAGTCTAATGATAAGGCCAGAGGTCTACATTGGGTAGCTTGGGATAAGCTCTGTGAGGATAAATGCGATGGGGGTTTGGGATTCCGTGCTCTGGAAGAATTTAATGATGCAATGCTGGCTAAGCAGTTTTGGAGGTTGATTCACTACCCAAATTCTCTAATGGCGCGGGTGATGCGCGGTCGATATTTCAGGAGAAAACATCCTTTACTGGCGACTAAACCCTATTCCCCATCCTTTGCATGGAGGAGTATTTTTTCGACAAAGGGTTTAGTAGAAAGAGGGGCGAGGTGGCTCGTCGGGACGGGACATAATATTTCCGTTTGGAGAGACCCGTGGATCCCGGATCATCAGCCAAGACCGGCGAATGGCAGGGGTAGAGTTCTCCATCCTAATCTGATGGTCAATCACCTAATTAATCCCCTTACTTTGGATTGGCATTTGCCTACTCTGGAAGAGTTTTTGGATCCTGCGGACATTCAGTTTGTACGGAGTTTGGCGGTCAGTAAGTCATTGACTCCGGATAAATTGATTTGGCATTATACTAAATCCGGCAAGTATTCAGTGAAATCTGGTTATAGGTTAGCACGGGAATTTCATAAGCCTCTCGTTTACGGGCCGACATGCACAGTTTTACGGGCACAAGCTTGGAAGCTTGATGTTCCCTCAAAGGTCCAACATTTTTTCTGGCAGGTGGCGTCTGGGTCCCTTCCCGTGAAAGAACGGCTTGCTCACCGGGGTGTCCGTTGCGTCGATACGTGTCCGCGGTGCGGTTTAGCGGTGGAGACTATCAACCACGCTCTTTTTGAGTGTGTTCGCTCGCTTTTGGTGTGGGAGCTATCTCCGATCCAGTTGTCTTCGACTGGTTTTCCTTTTGGATCCGTGTATTCGAACCTAGATTTTCTTTATTCCAAGACTTTTTCAAATTCTGGGGGACCTAGCATTGGCTATAGGTTGCCTTGGATATTGTGGACAATTTGGAAAGATAGGAATAATAGGGTGTTTCAAGGAATAGAAGCAGAGCCCATTGATATTTTAAATCAGGCGTTAAACGATAAACTTTATTGGGAGGAGGCCAAGTCTGGCCCGGAGACTTATGTGGTTTCCCAGCCTTCCCTGGAGGGTAGGGATTCTTCGATTCGTTGCCAGGTTGATGGTTCCTGGAAAGGTACGGATTCTTTGGAAGGCTTGGGTTGGTGGTTTGGTCACGATGATAAGACGGTACTTATGGGAGCCCGCAGTTTGCGTCGTAGTCCCTCTCCCCTTCATACGGAGTTTGAAGCTTTGATTTGGGCTATGGAGTCTCTTCGGTCGGCGGGGATAGATTGCTCCAACTTTGAGTCTGATAGTTCCGAGCTGGTGGCGATGGTGCAGGCTCCCGACGATTGGCCAGCCTTCTCGTATTTGTTGGAAGACTTCCAAGCGCTAAGATCATCCTTCTCCACCTTCACTCTGACGAAAATACCGAGGACGTCTAACGTGAGAGCTGATTGTCTGGCGCGCTCTTCTAGATCTCTAGTTTCTGAACTTTGTTTTGTAAACTCTTTCCCTCCAAATTGGGCAACCAATTCTGGAATCACCTTTTAATTTATTTAATTGTTTGGTTG
>NC_025695.1:3552104-3612673 GCF_000633955.1 Camelina sativa | reverse complement strand
AAAAAAAAAAAAAAAAAAGATACAGAGAGTATTTGCTTGTGTTTACGTTTGCATTTCTAATATGATCTAATCATTATCACACATGTAAACGCAAAGGAACAATCCGTACAACCAAAACATTGATCTTTGTTCAAAGAACAGTGTGGACTAGGGACTACTATCAGTTGATTAACAAAAATTCGCTGAGGAAAAAAAAAAAGAGAGACTTACATGAGGGAAATTGTAAAGGGGAGAGCTAGCAGTATCATCAAGAACAGAGTTCATTTTCTCGTAATCTCTTCTTTTCTTTTCTCTCTTGCTCTGCTTCTTGAGACCAACAATGTTTATCTTCTTCACTGAATCTTCCTCAGAAATATTCCTTGGACCAGAAGAAGCATCTGAAATCATTGATAAATCGTCTTCTTCTTCTTCTTCTTCGTCGTCGTCTCCTTGTTGCAAATAGTTTTGGTCCCATGAATCTTTGCTTCTTCTTCTATTTTCGAACCCATTGCTGTCTCTAATACAAGAAGGGCTTGGTGAAGAAACAGATTGGTCTAAGTATAGAGTCCATCCTGACTCGCATCCACTACTCGAACCCAACATTTTCTTCTTTAATGTTCTATAACAAAAAAAAAAGAGATAAAAATTCTTCTCGAGATCGAACAGCTGTGTTGAAAAAGATTTAAAGAAAGACTCTATGAGTGAAGAATAGACTTAAAACGTCTGTTTCTTTTTCTGTATCTTATATTTATACACACACATGCATCTACTATACTTCTCTCTATTTCATTGTTTAATTAATTTATTCATTTCAATTTTGCTCTTATCTTCAATAGGTACGGAGTATATATCATATTTTAACTTATTATCATCGTCTCTCTCGTCTCCTACTTCTTCTGCCTATTAATTTTCAAACTTTAGGTTGGTCTAATAATTTGGGCTTTTGTTTTGTCGTTATTAGAGCAAATATGAAACCAATTTAATTTTATTTAAAAGAATTAATGGATAAGTCGGCGTTATTAGGCTAACTCAAGCGGTCTTTGCAAGTTCACAACATGTGAACTCGATTTTAAATTGTATAATAAAAACTCTTTTTTCAATTTTGTTAACTCTTCTCTTACAATGCCAGTATGTAACATGGGAATGACATGCAGCGTTCGTATCCAGGCATTTTTCATATTTAATCCAAAGATATAAAACCAAAACTTAAATTTTGGCAACATTAAAATAAACGAACAATCGCATATATATCTAACTAGAGTGAAACTCAATACGTGGATGTATAATAAATATCATCCAAATATAAAAGTTCCCACGTGATATATTCTCCAAAACTAGTCTAGAAGAGATAAAATACCCATTGATCATATTTTTAAAATGTTGATTAGTATTCATTTATTATGTTAAGTTAGTTATGTATTAGTGGAAGTAATTAGATGGTGCATGGGTCAAAGCGAGTTCGACAGACAGACAAGTGGTGACAAGAAGATCCGAGCGGTCTATTGACTACGCTTTTATGATATCATATCACATGTCCTCACATTTCATTTTGCTTTATTTTATTTCCCTGTCGTACTCTCTAATTTAATTCTTCACCTAAATCTCTCCTGTCGAAAATAAAATATCTCCTAGTCATTTCTCTTTTATATGTTCTTTTTCGTGAATTTGACACTCTCAATATCTGGGATAACGAGATACATTGGTGTCATTTTAGCATGATTAAGTTTTGAAAAGAGTAATAGATATATAAGGTTAACATCATGTTTAAGAAAAGAGTAATAGTTAAATTGGTGTCATTTTAGCATGATTAAGTTTTTAAAAGAGTAATAGATATATAAGGTTACCATCATGTTTTTGGTTGATTTTTCAATAAACAATAATTAATGTAAAAAATGATAAAAAAAAAAAAGTTATGCTAAATCGAAATGAAGGATGTATAAGATGATAAAACTGAAATGTGTGAAGGAATTGTATAGATATTGGAATTGCATATCTCTGATTTGGTACACATGCTATGTGAGTCCAAATAATTTTCAGAAAATAGATGGAAAAGAAAAATTGATGGATTGATTTCATTTAAGGGTTTGTTTCTAATAGCTAGCTAGCAAAATCAGGCATGCATGTGGGCACGTGTGCACGTAAAAAAGAGAAATACACAAGGTTCAACAAATTCACACATGTGCGCACGTGCAACAACACGCACTTCGACCAACTACACACTTTTGCAATTTAGGCTCTTAAATGTGTCACTTTCTGATCCCTTTCTATCTTTTCACTTGCTGATAATTCCTATGCTCTCCCGGTTTCGATGTTCCCGTCCTCCATGTGTTCTCTTAGCTTTTTTCACTTCCTTTCATATACATATAGGTGTGTCATGTGTGTATTTCACTTTCTGATCCGGTTTGAATATAACCCAATCTTTTAGCAATATGTTTGTCCTTTTTCTTTTGCATGGTTTATAGTTTCTTCAAATTGATCGTGTTACTCTCTATGCACAAAAATAAGTTGTGCAGGAATTTAATTTTAAACTGTACAGGAAAGAAAATGTTAAGTTTTGGTGATGATTAAAGGAAAAAAAATGTTTAGTCAGGTGTGTATTAAACATTTAAACTATCTCTGTTTCAGAGTTATCAAAATTCCTTCTATATGTGTTTTGGTAATTATGTGCTTAAAAGTTTAGAAACTTTAGGCATTACTTGCTTCAAGAGCTCTCCTCTAGAAGAAGACGTTATGAGACGTTTAATTGTAGAATTTAACTATTCACTAATTACAATTATAGTCCTTAATCTATTCATCTTCTTACAGACGTTATGATTTATGGTAGATGACTTTTCAAGTTTTTTTATGATTACACTAAATGAATTTCTGAAAATGTCACATTTTTTTTTTGTAATTTCAAGCATTAATTACAACTTTAACCACCTGACGGTGACCCATCTCCTTCGTTACCTCCAAACTGAAGCTTTTGGACAAGTTCTTCATCCATGGGTGTCTGACATTCACATTGTAATGTCCATGCAACAATGAGATATCTTCTTCTTCATTCTCAGAATCAGTCATGAAAATCTTTGAAATCTCTGAAGATTGCTGCCACTCCTTGAGCAACTTGTCAATTACATCCCCTGTTTTTGTGTTGATAAAGTCTTTGTCCGCAAGTGTCAGCTTGTCGAAACCAGACACCTCAGGCCCCGCAAATATTATGATGCCTTTCACCGCGGGATGCGAATACGCTTCCCTCAGAATGTCTTCAATGTATTTCTCCTATCAAGCAGTTGAATTAGTTAACAACCTTTTATGATTAGGATAATGAGTGAAGATGGAAAGAGGCTTTCTTGTTAGACAAGGTAAGTTGATGACAGACCTGATCAGGGCACTTAGGCATATCAACCTCTGTAAGCCAGATAGGCAAACCTAAAGAGCCTAAAGTGTCCAATGCAGATCTCATGTAAGCTAAGTTAGGCTGAGTTGGACTAAAGTGACCTTGAGCTCCAATTGCTCCTTTAATGTTCATATTTCCTGGGTATGCAAGAATCTCCTCCATCTTTTCCTTCACCTTAATCGGCGCTGCGGTAACATCTATACGGTTCTCTATCGTGTTGTACTCGTTAACGAACAATGCCACATCAGGATCAAGCTTAAAAGCCAAATTGTAGAAACTTGAAGAAGCGTTTGCACCAAGCAATTTCTCAAAGTAATCCCAATGCACATTCTCATTAACCACATCCCACCCGGTTAACTTCCCTTTGTATCTCGTCATAACCGAGTTGATCCGGTTCAGTGTCACGTTCATCAAGTCGTTTGGATCTTCTACTTTTTGCACCCAACTTGGCTGCATTATTGGATCGTCCCACAACACTGTATGGCCTCTAACCAATATCCCATTCTCTTCCGCAAACTTGAGCATTGAATCGGCTAACGTGTAGTTCTCTTGACCGCGTGCTTTCTCTGTTGTATACCATTTCATTTCATTGGTGAAGGATGTGATTTTAAACCGTGACGCAAACCATTTTCTGTACCCTTCGCTTTGTAGGATCCGAAAGTTCATTGCGCAGCCTAAGAGGAAAGATGGTTTGGTTTGTTCAACAGATATCACTGCGCCTTTTACTGTAGTTTTATTCTGATAAGTTACTTCAAATCTCACTTTGTTCTTCCTTATCTGCAATTAACATATGTCATGTAACAGCATAAATAGCAGACCGATAGATAGAAGATAAAAGAATATAGATGTGAAACCAGCCCTAGAAAATTGGTTTAGGGGATCAAGACCGGGTTCAAATTTTTAAAATTATAGGCTTAATATGGTCGGCGTCAAAGACGAATTGGGCTTTAATTGGACTGGATGATCACAAAACCCTAAAATTTTATATTGATTTATTCAGATAGAAAAGATCGATCGATGCTACCTTTTCAATAAGTTGGTCTTGTTTTAGTTTCCATTCTTCTTTGCTGAACTTTTTTAACGACACATCTCTTGCAGATATCTTTGCTTCTTCGTTATCACTCTGTTTCCACGTAAAACCCGCGTTGACACAGTCACACAGAGTTAGGAATTATAAACATATATAGATAGTGTTGTTTGTACCTCGAAGAAAATATCTACAGGACCTGAAACATTTGGGACAATGCCACCTTTAAGCAAAGTCCAACATCTTTGCTTCGCCCTAACTTCACCTCCATGAACAAGTCTTCCGTTTTCTGTCCTGAACACAACTCCTACCTTATTCTTGTTTCCTTCTCTCAACTTCACCCAAGCTGTATTTCCATTAACAAAGAAACTACGGATGTTTCAATCTAACTGACCCAAACTGAAAGAAACTATTAGTGTATATAGAGTCCAATTTAAGTCTCTGTTGTGAATAGAGTCTTTGTAATATATAGAAAAGTGAATCTAAACCAAAATTTAAGCCCTACCAAACTGATCTATACATAAGACTTTTTTTTTATTTTGGGTAACTCACTTCCTTAAAAAATTACGCCCTGAAAACTAAAACTCTTGAAACAATACTGAAATCAGATTGAACACAACTATAGTTAAAGAACTGACCCAATTATCTCTGGATTGAAATAGTAACTTATTGGACAAGAAACGATGAAATAATGATGTATTTTATATTATATGTAGAGAATGGGTTGCATCTGTAAATGTATAATTTACCAGAGAAGCTGTAAATGTGTCCTTGGTGAAGATGAATTCTCTGTACCATTTCTCTAATGGCTCTATTTCCATCTATGTTCCATTCATTATCAGAGTCATCTTCGACAGAGCGGCTAAATTGTAATAATCCTTGTGGTTTACTGCTTCGTGGAGGATTCACTACGCACTTTATAAGTTCATATATACCAAAATTCACTAATATTGTTAGAAAGTTTGAATTTCCAAAAAAAAATAGAAAAAAAAAAGTTACTCTTGTGATATATATCTATTTAATGAGGTTTTTCAGTTTTGGTTACCTCTGTTTTGAGAGAGTCGCTTTGGGAGAAAGGATCAATGGCAATCCCTGAATGCAAAAGACACCAGAGAAGTAAAAGCATGAAGCCATCGTTGATATTCTTCATCGTCCTTCCTACAAAATTTGAAGAAAAAATTTATGTAAGACTATATTACAATTACATTATTTGTTGCGCGACACACATGTATCAGTTGAGATACGAATCCGTATCTCACAAGTTTAGGAATTAGGATCTTAGTGAATATTGTGATTTTTTTTATAACAATCCTTTACTTTAGGAAATTAGATATGATCTTCTGCATATATATGTACCGACCATATAATGAAATCATCCAGAAATTCTCAAATCTTGAGTCTTTTTCCTCTAGTCGACAATCCCAAAAAGTTATAAAGTGTGATTCACTCGTAAAACGCTTGCAAGCAAATATTTTGTTTGGTTAGCTAGAGGGAAAGCGACCAGGTAACAAAATTGTAACATAGTCTTTAAGCAATATATCAAGTTTAAATAAGTTGATGAAGACTATGCTTAGAATGTAATTTAATAATCGTAATTTTTTTTGACGAAGGACTATGGCTTAGACATACACAAATTCAAGTGAGATGTTTTATTATTCACCAAAATAAAAGGGGAGATGTTTCACTAAATTTTCTAGTCTGACGAAATGATTTTTTTTTAAATAATTACGTTGACCATTTAATATAAGTCTTTTTTCCCTCAATAGTTAAATAGTCTATTAACTTTAGGCATAACTTTTCTTCAAGAAGCTACTGTAAAAGGACGTTATGATTAATGGTAGATGACTTTTCAAGTTTTATTTGATTATGATAATTTCACATATTATTCTTCTTAATTAAGCATTAATTACTACTCTAACCACCTGACGCTGACCCATTTCCTTTGTTACCTCCAAGCTAAAACTTGTAGACAAGTTTTTCATCCATGGATGACTTACATTCACACTGTAATCTCCATGCAACAATGAGACGTCTTCTTCTACATTCTCGGAATCTGCTGTGAAAATCTTTGGAATCTCTGAAGATAGTTGATGCCACTCCTTGAGCAACTTGTCAATTACATCCCCTGTTTTTGTGTTGTTGAAGTCTTTGTCCGCAAGTGTCAGCTTGTCGAAACCAGAAACCTCAGGTCCACCAAATATTATGATGCCTTCCACCGCAGGGTGCGAATACGCTTCCCTGAGAATATCTTCTATGTATTTTGCCTATGGGGCAATCGAATTAGTCAAACCAAATTTATGTTTTATGATAACGAATGAAAGGGTTCCTTGTTAACCAAGGTAGTTGATGACAGACCTGATTAGGGCATTTAGGCATATCAAGCTCTGTAAGCCAAATAGGCAAACCTAAAGAGCCTAAAGTATCCAATGCAGATCTCATGTAAGCTAAGTTAGGCTGAGTTGGACCAAAGTAATTGCCCCTTTAAATCTTTAATGTTCTTGTTTCCTGGGTACGCAAGAATCTTCTCCATCTCCTTCTTCACCTTAATCGGCGTGGCTGTAAGCTCTTTAGGGTTTTCTATCGTGTTGTACTCGTTAACAAACAATCTCACATCAGGATCAATCTTAGAAGCCAGATTATAGAAGCGTGATGAAGCGTTTTCACCCAACATTTTGTCAAAGTAGTCCCAATGCACATTCTCGTTAACCACATCCCACCCGGTTAACTTCCCTTTATATCTCTTCATAACCGAGTTAATCCGGTTTAACGTCACGTTCATCACATCTTTCGGATCTTTTATACTTTTCACCCAACTAGGCTGCATTCTTGGGCTGTCCCATAACACAGTATGACCTCTAACCAATATTCCATTATCTTTTGCAAATTTCAGCATTGAATCAGCTAACGGCGTTAGTGAGTGATGTGATTTTGAACCGTGACGCAAACCATTTTGTGTACCCTTGGCTTTGTAAGATCCGGAAGTTTATTCCACAGCCTAAGAGGAAAGATGATTTGGTTTGTTTTAGGGATACCACTGCGCCTTTTACTGCGGTTTTGTTCTGATATGTTACCTCAAATCTCACTTTGCTCTTCCTTATCTGCAATTAACATAAATCAATGTAAGAGCAAAAAAAAAGAAGAAGAAAAACAGAGGATATACGTACGTATATCTGTCTTTGCTCTTCCTTCTCTGTCTTCACTCTGTTTTCGCATGAAACCAATTTTAAAACAGAGGATATACGTACGTATATCTCTATACACATGAATACACATCTATAGTGTTTGTACCTCGAAGAATATATCTACAGGGCCTGAAACATCTGGTACAATGCCACCTTGAAGCAAAGTCCAGCATCCTTGCTTTGCCCTAATTTCACCTCCGTGCACAAGTCTTTCATTTTCTGTCCTGAACACAGCTCCTACCTTCTTGTCGTTTCCTTCTCTCAATTTCACCCAAGCTGCAATTTCATTAATAAAGACTCTATGAAATACTAAAACCAGACTGGACACATCACAACTCTAAAGAATTGACACAAGAATGCTTGACTTGAATTAGTAACTTAGTAGACAAGAAACCATGAAATTGGTTGCATGTGTATATATATATTACCAGAGAAGCTGTAAATGTTTCCTTGGTGAAGCTGTACTCTCTGTGCAATTTCCCTAATGATTCCGTTTCCGTCTATCTTCCATCCTTCATCAGAGTCATCTTCAACAGAGCGGCTTAGTAGTAAAAATCCTTGCGTTTCGCTGCTTCGTGGAGGCTTCCTTAGGCACTTCATTTCATATATAGAAATATATACCAATGTTTGAAAGTTTGACTATGCAAATACAAAAATCACTTGTGTGATATATTCTATTTGCAGAGGTTTTTAAAAGCGAATATGTTACCTCTGTTATGAGAGGGTGGCTATGAGAGAAAGGATCAATACACATTCCTGTAGACACAAGACACCAGAGAAAGAAAAGCATGCAAAGGAAGAAGCCATTGTTGATATTCTTCATCTTCCTTCCTGCTAACACTGAAAATATTCCGACAAAAATTCATTATGAATAAAATTTGGGGTTGTCAGATTCTATTGTATTCTTCTTATACAGAGAAAAAGCTTTATATCAGATGCATCTATTTACCTTTTTCTTATTGGAAAAGACTATAAAGTACACAATTTGAAACAAATTTGTAAGAATTACATAGACTATACATAAATCGTGTACCTACCTTTTAAGTAACAATATCTAAAACATTTGACCAAGAAAAAAAGAAGCATATAACTTAAATTCCTAGTTCTCTTTTGGTTTTAACTTGTTTCTAGCCCCAAAATTTGCTGAAACAAGCTAACTAGAAATTGAATTTAACTGGTGCCTAAAATTGCTTCCCCGTGAAACATTTTTGGAGTTATGTCGAAGCACTTGTGGTGAATGTGTCTGGTGTCGGTTGTCATTAATATAGAGAAAATAACTGTTCTCCACCAGCAAAAAGTAAAAAATTAGAGAAATTATATCACAAATTCACAATGTATACGGCATAGAACTTACATCTATGCGAACGTCTCTCGTATTTTCTTATGCATCTACAATTCGTTATATATGCATATATAATATGGGTAAAATACCAATGCATAAAATTATGTAGAAAGAAACGCAGAATACGATAGCTAACCTCTTGTTTGGCTGATTAACTCGATATTGGGTGTTGTTGGGAGACAAAAGACTATGTTTTTACAATCTATACATAAAGAAATGCATATATAAAGAGATGTTCCTGTTTTATCATTTGACACTAAAAAAGGAGATGAATTCATTAAATTTCCGATACATTCTTCAAAAGAGTTTGACCACTAAACTAGTCTTTTTTTCCTTCTTTTTCTTTGTCATCCCTCATTTAGTCATTACTTTGATTACTAAATATATTTATTATTTTTCGACGTCTTAATATATATATCCAATGTAAGTCAGTAGATTAGTTTTCCACTTCCAAAATAGAAACGACGCATCTGGTCAAACTTCCTGCGATTTTGACAATTAATGTTGGGTCGAAACATAAGAATGTATGATTGCATGAAAAAAAGATTTGGCTTAAGCAAAGAAATTTATACGAAACAACAACGTTTAGAGAAAGTTTAGTATTATTGATGATTAAATCCCTTATAGTTATATCATGGAACCAACTCAATGATGCTAAAATGAAAGTTTCGTCTCACACAGCTGCTACAATTCAAAACAGACAATCTTCAACGATTTTTCGCTGAGAATCAAACTATACCCAAATACAAAGTTGTTGTAAACTTAGCGTCTCAAACAGGTAAGACAAAAATAGATGGTTGGGACACTGAAGAGGAGGAGTCATCAGGAGTCAACGTAAAGTTGTAAGAAGCTTTTGATTTGGTGGAGGGCTGAGATATATTGAGGACATAGTCACCCTGAAAAAGTGAAGCCTCAAAGAATCCATTAGCATCAGTGACTCCTGTGGTTTGACTGCGAAACCCTCCCCATTCACGTAGCAGTTTGTCCACGACGTCTCCGGTGGGTAGGTTTCTGAAGTTTCCATCGGTGAGGCACATTCTGTAGCAACCTGATGGAGAATATCCTGCCCACATCACTATTCCTCTCACCTTTGGATGCGCATGGCCTTCCCTTAGAACTTGCTCGAAATACTTGGCCTGCAAGAAAAACAAACACCAAACAGGGGAGAAGTGCTCAAACTCCATTTTAATGGGGATGAAATAACAAATGAGGATTCAATAATGATAAGAGAATATAATTAAGTTACCCGGACATTGTCAGGCGCATCAACGTCAACCTCAGTAAGCCAAATAGGCAAACCAGTGGCACCAAGAGTATCAAGAGCTGATCTCATATACGGAATGTTAGGAGTGCTAAAATGAGACTCAAGACCGATCCCTAAAGGAATGTTTCCAGCAACCCGGATAGATTGAAGCTCCCTAAGCTTTTGCAAATACCTTGCTGGACTAGAACTTTGATCCTGAGGTTGCTCTAATGTATTGTATTCATTCATGAACATTGTTGTCCGTGGATCGAAGGCATGAGCCATCGAAAATGCGTTATAAGAGGTTTTATAACCCAACTTACTCTCAAAGAAGGAGAAATGGAGATTCTCATTCACAACATCCCAACTCGCAAGCTGGCCTCTGTATCGCGATACCACCGAGAAAACCCTACGTTTCACGGCGTTGTAGAGATCGTTACCGGAGAGAGATTTCACCCATCCAGGTTGATACTTAGGGTCGTCCCATAAAATATTGTGCCCACGTACAGCGACGCCGTGCTGCTTGAAGAATCTCAACATCGCGTCTGCGTTCGTATAATCCTCTATGCCTCTTACTCTTTCTGTGCTGTACCATTTCATCTCGTTCCCAAAAGTTGTCACGGTAAATCTTTTAGTGAACCAGTTTTGGTATGCTTGACTCCCAAGTATGTTATTTTCTACCGCGCATCCGAATGGGAATCCGAGTCGCCTCTGTTCTATGGTAATGGTTGCGTTTGGTACCGTCTCGCCTTTTTCATTCACGACTTTGATCTTCACGGCACCTTTTCTTTCCTTGTCAATGCTCTGCTCGTGGTGAGAGTTCCACTCTTCTTGTGTGAAAGGTTGCAAAGAGACGCTATCTACCCAAATCTCAACCGTTGTGTTCGCGCTCTACACATGACCATGGAAATATATATAGGTTGAGAAAGAGAAGCTTTGCAAAATTTAGAAATGTATATAAACAATCGAGACCATGAATATGCTTTTGTATATACATGCACACCTCGAAGTAGAGATCGGCAGGACCAGATTCATCAACGGTGAGACCACCTTTGAGCATGGACCAGCATTTGGATTCAGCAACAACCGAACCGGCATGTTTATATTCATCATTCTTCTTGAAAACGGCGTTTACAGGAGCGTTTCCTACGCTTACTTGTAACCAGGCTACAAGTACAACATAATAATACATGAAATGATATTTCTATAGAGTGTGCACCAAGAAACACAAATTTAAAATTACTTATACCCGAGAAAGTGTGGAGAATTCCTTTTTCCAAGTAAACCTTCTGTGAGACGCTGTCGATAGATTGATTCCTCTGTGTGGCAACGACAAACTTATTACCTCCGAATTCTCTGAAATCAACTTTGGCGTTTCCGAATTGTGACCAGCTCTGTGAACCATTTTGCAGGTCAGGATTCACGATGATCCCTCCATTGTATTGTGGTTTATTAGGGATCTCTAGACACTGCACCAAGACGGAAAAAAAAAGAAGAATCAGAACAACAATTTCCAACGTACATGTCTAACTAAATGAACAGAGCATTGCTTGCCTCTATTGTTGCCGAGTAATCATAAGGGACAGACTTTTCTTCACACCCTGCAAAGTGGTAACGACGTTTAATACAAAAAAAACTATTTTCTCATTTATGATAACTACAGAGTAGAAATATTGTAAAATCATAGGCTAAGATGAGAAGAACAACTTGATAGAGAAAGAACGCAGAAGGCAAGCAGCAGCAGTAGAAGCTTCATTGCAAGACCTAAATTAAGAATTACTTTGTTTTGCTGATGATTGAGGGTTTCATTAATCTACTAGTATGTTTTATAGTCTTGGTATATTTAGTTTACAAGTAAAATACTGACTATATTTTACATTTATGGAAACTTTTATCAGACATGTTTTTCAAAATAAGACATGTAGTCAATAGGATAATTAAATCCCAGTCAATAGTCAATAAAGTATGAGGTATATTCAATCTAATATTCTAAGTGATTTTAGTCTTTATGAGATTTTAAATGATTTTGATGATCTTAGGGAAGTTGATATGATTTATTGTAAAATTCGTTCAAATCCCACCTAAAACCATAAGATTTGGATTTTTATATTTATAACTAAGAAATCCTCTCAAATTCTCTATAATCTCTAAAAACTATTCAAATCCAAATCCACAAGCTGTTTTGAATAACAATGGATTTTAAGATAGATTTTTAAATCATTAGTTTAACAACAGTGTATTTCAGGAGACTTTTTAAGAAACTTTTTAAAATTCAGAATTGAATAACATAAGATTTATAAATTTTACACAAATCACCTAAAATGTCAAGTTGAATACACTCATTTTTGGTTCAAAGTTCAAACAGAAAACCAATGTATATGTGAACCATAACTATTATATTTTTTTGTATCAACATAAATATGATTTTGGGTTGTAAAATTATATAGGAGAAGGCTTCCATTGATATTCTTATGGATCTACATGATCTACGCCTAATATTGGGTCAAAAATATGTTTGTTTTAAAAAATTTCCGTAAAATAATATGTTCTTCCTACATTTTTAAGTTTTTAATTTGCCTAAACTAAATTGATGTATATATACACTATGTAAGTACTCCACTATATATATATATGTTAGGATAAAATTAAATCAATACATTATAAGAATAATATTCAAATAAAATAAGACTTAATTAAATAGTTAAAAGAAGTTATATATTATTGTATTGATTATGTATCAAGGCTTAAACTTAGGAAACCAACCCAAAGATGCTCATGGCCCATGGGAATACACCCTTTCACAATTTTTTTTTAAAAAAGACTATCTGCCTGCCACAGTTTTTCACTAAGGGCAATCCTATCGATTATACACCCATTTGGATGTCAAAAATTTTAATTAAGAGAAATTTATCATATATGCCATGTACAGTTAGAGGTGTCAAAATATGTCAAGTTTCATCGATCAACTCAACTCAATCCAACCCATAAACCCTAATGAGTTAACAAAATTTATCCTAATGAGTTCATGAATAAAATGAGTTAATGAGTTAATTGGTTTAGTGGATCAAATGAATTGAGTTTTCATGGGTAATAGTTTAACCATTTAATACATCAATTCTATTTATATTGAGTCAAATAGTTAAACCGGTTAAATATAACAAAAAATCTGTAAACCAATTAAAATGTATAAACCGATTTGCTCTGATTTTTTCCCAAAACAGCTTCTTCGTGATTTGAGGTTGAGGAGAAAAATAGAATTTGGATCCGATCTCCGCCGGTGTGAACAACTCCTCTCATCTTCGCCGGCGTGAACAGCTCCTCTCATCCTCGCCGGCGTGAACAGCTCCTCTCGTCTTCGCCGGCGTGAACAGCTCCTCTCATCTTCGCCGGCGTGAGTTCAGGTTTGTACTCTCTCTCCCTCCCTCTCTCCGTCTGTCTTGGTGTCTTTGTTTCTCTCTCAGTCTCTCTGTCTCATGGGTTTGATTATTGATTTGGTTTCTCCTTTAATCATTGAAATCTCGAAGTGGGTTTGATTTTTGGGTTTTGATTTTTTTCTGGGTTTTGATATTTTGGTGTTTGTGTATTTATGTGGCTTGTTCTCTTGATTTGGCTTGTTAAACAAAAGATTATAGTGACTGATTTGGGGATTTGAATAACTTAGATTATAATCTGAATTTGGGGATTTGAATAACTTAGAATATATATGATGCCATGTATAATGTTGCAAGAGAAGTTGAATTTTGGTAGACCAATGGCCTCTAAAAGCACCCAACACTTGTGTGATTCCTCAAGCATCTCCTTATGCATCTTTATGGTTGATTCTATGTGATATGGTTACTTGAAACTGTTATAGTTTCTTCAAGCATCTCTCGGTCTCTCTGTCTCATGGGTTTGAATATTGATTTGATTTCTCTTTTAATCTTTATGGTTGATTCCTCTAGGACTACAACACTTTGTCATATTCATTCTAAGAAGAGTCTTATTTGTTTTTTCTATTTTTCTAGATCAATGTACAGTGAAGATGCATATTCTCATGGCGGGGGTGGTGGGCAAACTTCAGCAGATACATCCCAATCTAAAAATATGGTAATTATTTCTCGTAAAAGAAGTAGGACCTCAGAATATGAATGAAGCTTGACTATGTTTTACACTTTCTACTTTCTTATGCAAGTTGAAAGCTTGACTATGTTTTACACTATATACATTTATCTTTATCGATTCTATGTTGGTTTATCTGGGATTGTGACATGTGTTTTTGAGAACTTTTTCTTTTCTTTTGTGTGTAAACATCATTGATAATGTAATTTGTTGAGTTAACCATTTAACTCATTAGATTAAATGAGTTCATTGGTTGACCCAACTCATTTATCTAAATGAGTTGGGTCAACCTATGAACTCATTTAATCTAAACTCATTAGGTAATGAGTTGAACTAAGTTGAGTTAATCATTTTGACACCTCTATGTACAGTACATTTCTTTAAAGAAAATGTCATTTTCAATTAAACATTTTCTAAAATGCCATAGGTCCCACTTTGATTTATTGAAAATGACAAAACTGTCCTTCTTATATTTATTTCTCATTTCTCTCCCTTCTATTCTTATTTTCTCGATCTCTCATCTTTCTTCTTCTCTCTCACGTCTCTTTCTTTTTCTTTCTTCTTTCTTTCTTTAAACTAAAGAATTTTTCAAAAACACGATTTTGGTCTAACCCACAACATGTTTTGTTCCGTTCTGGAGATGCTCCCCTCAATGTTGAGTATAATATTNTGGCCTCTAAAAGCACCCAACACTTGTGTGATTCCTCAAGCATCTCCTTATGCATCTTTATGGTTGATTCTATGTGATATGGTTACTTGAAACTGTTATAGTTTCTTCAAGCATCTCTCGGTCTCTCTGTCTCATGGGTTTGAATATTGATTTGATTTCTCTTTTAATCTTTATGGTTGATTCCTCTAGGACTACAACACTTTGTCATATTCATTCTAAGAAGAGTCTTATTTGTTTTTTCTATTTTTCTAGATCAATGTACAGTGAAGATGCATATTCTCATGGCGGGGGTGGTGGGCAAACTTCAGCAGATACATCCCAATCTAAAAATATGGTAATTATTTCTCGTAAAAGAAGTAGGACCTCAGAATATGAATGAAGCTTGACTATGTTTTACACTTTCTACTTTCTTATGCAAGTTGAAAGCTTGACTATGTTTTACACTATATACATTTATCTTTATCGATTCTATGTTGGTTTATCTGGGATTGTGACATGTGTTTTTGAGAACTTTTTCTTTTCTTTTGTGTGTAAACATCATTGATAATGTAATTTGTTGAGTTAACCATTTAACTCATTAGATTAAATGAGTTCATTGGTTGACCCAACTCATTTATCTAAATGAGTTGGGTCAACCTATGAACTCATTTAATCTAAACTCATTAGGTAATGAGTTGAACTAAGTTGAGTTAATCATTTTGACACCTCTATGTACAGTACATTTCTTTAAAGAAAATGTCATTTTCAATTAAACATTTTCTAAAATGCCATAGGTCCCACTTTGATTTATTGAAAATGACAAAACTGTCCTTCTTATATTTATTTCTCATTTCTCTCCCTTCTATTCTTATTTTCTCGATCTCTCATCTTTCTTCTTCTCTCTCACGTCTCTTTCTTTTTCTTTCTTCTTTCTTTCTTTAAACTAAAGAATTTTTCAAAAACACGATTTTGGTCTAACCCACAACATGTTTTGTTCCGTTCTGGAGATGCTCCCCTCAATGTTGAGTATAATATTTTCTCAATTTTGAGTTTCTTCTGTTTGTTTCCTTCTTTAGTGTATCAGATCTGATATTTGACCCAATTTTTTTTTGATGGACCAGATCCGGTGGACTAAATATGCTTTCCTCAAAGCAAAGTAAGATATTTCTCAATAAGATCGGTACATGCGTCAGCAGGTCTTAGGGTGGAGAAAATGGTTTCATGTTATTGATGGACAAGTATCACCAACCAAGTGGACATAATTTGGGTGGACAAGTGTTGTCAACCAAGCGGATCTGGTCTACTAAAAAGACCACTAAGAGAGCAGAAGACATAATTTGGGTGGACAAGTGTTGTCAACCAAGTGGACATGGTCCACTAAAAGAGTAGAAGACATAATTTGGGTGGACAAGTGTTGTCAACCAAGCATATCTGGTCTACTAAGGAGACCGAAAGACATAATGTGGTGGACAAAAACCTGTTCAGATGTTAAATCTAGTCTACTGGAAACACAATAAAATCGGTCAGCAGACATGTAGGTGGACAAATAAAGTCCAGCCAAGTGCATCTTGTCCTCTTCAGAAATCGAATGACAAATTTGGATGGATTAAATCTTATTGGGCGTTGGATCTGGTCTACTAGAAATTTGAAACGCATGCCACTCTTCCAATTTTTTTAAAAAATTTACTCTTCTTTAATTCAAGGGCAAAAGTGTCTTTTACTCCTATGGCATAAAATAAAAAAGAGTTAATTGGCATTTTGATACATTTTTGAAACATAATTATCAGAATGATACATTCACAATTTACAATTAGAAAAACCCACATTTGACATTGTTTGTCTATTTTTCCTTCCCTTTTTTGCCATTCAACAGTCTTATGAATTACATTTGCTGCCATTGTACCTTTTTTTTTCCTTATTTCCTTATTTCTCAAATAATTATTGATATATTTTTTTTAGAAAACTTCTTAGATACACAAAAATCTATATTTTTTTCTTTACAATTTGATATGAATTTTGTTTAATAATTTTTAAATATATTATATACATCTTTTGTATCCGTACACATTTTTAAGTGTACAGATACCTATACACCTTATTAAGTGTACATGCGTCTGTACACATAGTTAAGTGTACAAATGTCTGTACATCTTTTAAGTGTACAAATGTTTAGACACAAGTGTACAAATGTTTATACACATTATTAAGTGTACATATGTAATTTTTACAAAATCATTGCAGTACACACATTTGAAACCCTAATTATCAAACAAATTACATCTGTACACTTAATAATGTGTACAAGCATTTGTACACATTATAAGGTGTATAAACATCTGTACACTTAAAAAAGTGTACAGATACAAAAATGTAAAAAATATTTAATATTGTTAAATAAAATCATCAAATAAAATGCATATCAAATTATAAAGAAAAAACATAGATTTTTTTATGTGGAAAAAATTTGGAAACAAAAGATATATTAATAAATATTTGAATAATTAGGAAAAGAGGAATGTGATGAAGAAAAAAAAGAAAAAAAAATAATCATATACAGAAAGAGAAGGAGAGAGAGAAATAAATGTAAAAGGGAAAAAAAACAAATCCAAAAATAAAGAGACCTTTACTCGTAATTTTGCACATTTGAACCCATCCCACATTCTCTATCTCACACCATCTGTATTACACAAACAGTATATATGGGGGATTTTTTTGATTTTAAATAGTAACTGTACTATAAAACCTATTATGTTTCCAAAATGTATTGTTTTGCTAAGAAACCCAATAAAAAATGGTATTTCTAAGAAGAAAAAACTGGAAGTGGCATTTCTTATAACTTTAATTTTAAAAATGGCATTTCTCACTAAATTTCCTTTAATTAATAATATTTAATTTAATTTAATTATTTAATTATTTTTTTAATCTATCTAACCAATAAAAAGAGGACAACAAGAGACCCAATGTCTTATTTGTTCTTGGCAAAGATACTTTTCTCTCATCTTTCCACATTTTTCTTTATCTTTTAATTTTTTTAATTCTTTTTGACCCTCTATGGGGTATGTCCAATGGACATGCTCTAAGGATCAAACTGTTCAAATACAAAGTAGTTGTAAAGTTGGCGTCGTCTCAAGCGGGAAAGACAAATATAAATGGTTGGCTCTGTGGAGAGGAATCATCAGGACTCAACGTAAAGTTGTAAGAAGCTTTTGAATTGGTGACAGGACTAAATATATTGAGATCATAGTCACCATGAAAGAGTGAAGCTTCAAGCAATCCATTAGCGTCAGTGACTCCTGTGGTTTGGGTGCGAAACCCTCCCCATTCACGTATCAGTCTGTCCACGACATCTCCAGTGGGTAGGTTTCTGAAGTTTCCATCGGTGAGACACATTCTGTAGCAACCTTTAACAGAATATCCTGTCCACATCACTATTCCTTTCACCTTTGGATGCGCATGGCCTTCCCTTAGAACTTGCTCAAAATACTTGGCCTGCAAGAAAAACCAAACACCAAACAGGTGAGAAGTGCTCAAACCCTATTATAATGGGGATGAACAAATGGGAATTCAATAATGATATTTTTTGCCTACTTGTATATAAGAGAACATAATTAAGTTACCCGGATATTGGGAGGCGCATCAACGTCGAGCTCAGTTAGCCAAATAGGCAAACCGGTGGCACCAAGAGTATCAAGAGCTGATCTTATGAACGGAATGTTTGGAGTACCGAAATGAGACTCAAGACCGATCCCCAATGGAATTTTTCCGGCAACCTGTATAGACTGAAGCTCCCTGAGCTTCTCCAAATACCTAGCTGGACTAGATTTCAGATCCTGAGGGTACTCTAATGTATTGAATTCATTAATGAACATTGTTGTCTTTGGATCGACGAAATGAGCCATCGTGAAGATATTACGTGAGGCGTTAGGACCCAGCTTGCTCTCAAAGAAGGAGAAATGGATATTCTCATTCACAACATCCCAATTCGTAAGCTGCCCTTCGTATCGCGAGACCACTGAGAAAACCCTTCGTTTCACGACATCGTAGAGATCGTTACCGGACAGAGGTTTCACCCAACCAGGTTGATACTTAGGGTGGTCCCATAAAATATTGTGCCCACGTACAGCGATGCCGTGCTGCTTGAAGAATCTCAACATCGTGTCTGCGGTCGTATAATCCTCTATGCCTCTTTCTCTTTCTGTATCGTACCATTTCATCTCGTTCCCAAAAGTTGTCACGGTGAATCTTTTAGTGAACCAGTTTTGGTATGCTTGATTCCAAAGTATGTTATTTTCTACGGCGCAACCAAATGGGAATCCGAGTCGCCTCTGATTTATGGTAATGGTTGCATTTGGTACCGTCTCGCCGTTGTCATTCACGACTTTGATCTTCACGGCACTTTTTCTTTCCTTGTCAATGCTCTGCTCGTGGTGAGAGTTCCACTCTTCTTGTGTGAAAGGTTGCAAAGAGACGCTATCTACCCAAATCTCAACCGTTGTGTTCACACTCTACACATGATAACGGAAATATGGATCATCATATATAGGTTGAAAGAGCAGCTTGCAAAAATGTATAAATAAAGACAAGCAATCGAGAACATGCTTGTGTATATGCAAACCTCAAAGTAAAGATCGGCAGGACCAGATTCATCAACAGTGAGACCACCTTTGAGCATGGACCAGCATTTTGCTTCAGCAACAACCGAACCGGCATGCTTAACTTCACCATTCTTCTTGAAAACTGCGCTCACGGGAGCGTTTCCTATGCTGACTTGTAACCAAGCTACAAGTATAACAGAAAAACCCATCAGGTGATACTTCTATAGAGTGTGCTTCAAGAAAACAAAATCAGAAATTATTTATACCCGAGAAAGTGTAAAGAATTCCTTTTTCCAAGTAAACCTTCTGTGAGACGCTGTCGTTAGATTGATTCCTCTGTGTGGCAACAACAAACTTATTACCTCCGAAGTCTCTGAAATCAACTTTGGCGTTTCCGAATTGTGACCAGCCTTGTGAACCATTTTGTAGGTCAGGATTCACGATGATCCCTCCATTGTATTGTGGTTTATTAGGGATCTCTAGACACTGCACCAAAACGAAAAAGAAGGAAAAAAAAAAAAGAATAAGAATCAGGACAACAGTTTCCAACGTACATGTCTAACTAAATGAACAGATCATTGTTTACCTCTATTGTTGCCGAGTAATCATAAGGGACGAACTTTTCTTCACACCCTGCACAAACGTTTCCATACAATAAAATTATTTTCTATATCGATTTTCCGGTTGATAATAACTAACTAAAAATTCAGAAGTCATTTCCTGTGGACGAACAGAAAAAAAAAAGATAAAAACACGGAAAGAAAACGTAGAACGTCCCAATAGGACAGTTTAAATAACATAATAACAATAGTACGTAGAGTAAAATCATGAAATAAGATGGAGAACAACTTGATAGAGATAGAACGCAGAAGGCAATCAGTAGTAGTAGAAGCTTCATTTCAGAATTAAGGGATCAAATTTTTTGCTGAAGATTAAGGGTTTTCAATGAAAACTTTTCATTAGTATATATACAAACTATTTTTTTTAAGTCTATGAATATTTCATTGACATAAGTATATCTTTGACTATAAAAGTCTATACTTTTACTTTTGTGAAACTTTTACTGCATGTGATTTATCAAAGAAAAATTAATAAGTCAGTATATAGAAATATGGAAAATAAAATGTATTTAATGGTATAAATATTAGTCAACAGTCAATAGATACTTCTGTTTAAATTTAGTATTGGTTTGAGATTTAAATAGAGTTTTAAAGATTTTAAATGTTATGTAGAATTTGTTGTTATTAGATTAAGATTTTGTTTAACTCTGTTAAAATTTCGTGTTATTAGTTTGTGATTTGTAAAAAATCAATTAAAATCTTAACAAATTTGGGTTATTGGATTCTTTTATAAAGTCATTAAAATTTTTGTGCTATTCAATTAAAACAAAAGAATCCAGAATTGTTAATGAATTCAATTATTATGTTATTGTTTCATGATTTTAGATATTTTCTTTACAAAATAAAGTCATGGAAAGTATTACAAAAATATAGGACTGTTTGTAGGGGTGGGCGTTCGGTTTTTTGGTTTGGTTTCGGTTCTGTTTTTTCGGTTTACGGTTTTTTTGGTTTTATAAAAATTGAACCATATAGAAACCATATGTAATTCGGTTTGGTTACGGTTCGGTTTTTTCGGTTTATGGTTTTTTCGGTTTTATCAAAAATGAAACCATATAAAAACCATACGTATAACGGTTTGGTTTGGTTTCGGTTTGGTCCCGATTTTTAACGGTTATTCCATACTTTAAAAAATAGATAGTTGATATATAACTAAAAAATAAGCATAAAAGTAAAACCTAAACATAATTCAAAAAAATAGAATCCAAATATAGTTTTGTAAACCCAAATACTTAATTGAAATTTAAACTTTAAAAAGTAAAGGCTATTAAAAAAGAAAACCAGAAAAAAAAACTTGGAGATCAATAACTATAAGCCCAATAAAGAAAAAAAATACTGATATTATTATACAATATAAATTTATAAGTTGAAGAAACTAATTATATCTAATTATCCTAAAATTTTATAAAAAACCAAAAAAACCATTCGGTTTTATGGTCTTTAACCAGACCAAACCTAAACCAAATGTTAATTAAAATAAAAACCAAACGGATTTTTAGACTTAACCATAACCAAACCAAACCATTTATTTCGGTTTGGTTCAGTTCGGTTTTTCAGATTTCGGTTTGGTTCGGTTCGGTTTTTTAGATTTCGGTTTTTTTGCCCACCCCTAATTGTTTGGAGCAGTTTACAAGATTTTAGAAAACTAATCAACAAAACTCTCTAGCAATCTTTAACAATTTTTCATTTATTTACTATTAATGATTTTATCGAACTCTTCAAAAATCTTTATAAATTAGAATCCAATAATACCCCTAATGTGTTCAAACAAAAGCCACTAGATAGGTAACCCCTAAAATGATTCAAAGATTCAAGAGCTAAAAATACTTTAACGAAAAATAGTTAGAGGAAGTTATTATGATAATCGATCATCTATTACACAATACCATGGCTTAAACTATAAGAAACCAACGTCCCAATATGATGTTTTGCATTGTATCAAGAGGGGTTTGTAGACGGCTGGGACGCCAACAGTTTCAAAGATATCAAAAGAGGTTGTAGATTTGCTCAGTAAGGAACCCGATCAAAGTAATCCGGCGCTGAGAGAAATCGAATTTTGCCGGAAAACGAATCAACCTAAAAAAAAAAGGAATTGGGTTTAGGTCTAGGAATTAGAGTTTAAGGTTCAAACAAGATCAACCTTATTTTTGCTCTTTTTTATTTAATTAACTATATGCCGGTAACAAAGAACATTCAAGTGATCCGTAAACCCTAAAATTCACCACCAAAATCATATATATAAAAGTAAGGTTTTGGTCTCTCCTTATTGGTTGATTTTTATTTAATACTTTTTTTTTAAATTTTTTTTATTTGATTTCTAATTGTTTAATTGCTTTAAATAATATTTAAGATCCAATTAACACAATATATTTAATTCATACATTAAAATAAAATTATAACTGAAAATAAAATAAATTATGCATTAATCATATTCCACCACTCAATATTATTCAAACACAATAAATAATATTTGTAACTCCAATAATTCTAAATGTAATCTTGCATCAATTTTTATCATATAAATAAGCATTGCCTCATTCTCTCATATTGGCATTTTTTACTTTCTCATTTTCACATTCTCTCATTCTCTTCCACTTCTCTCATTCTCTTCCACAATTTCTCAAATCATTTTCTGTTTTTTTTTATGTTTTCAATTTCTTATTTTTGTTGTATGGGTTACAAAAAACCAAATGAAATATCATTGTAAATTTTTAATGCTAAATTTTAATTTTAGAGACTACATAATATATATATATATATATATATATATATATATTTTACATTATTTTTATATTTAAAGATTCATCTTCATTATCTAATTTGGATTATCATCTTATAAGTAATCATTCTCTCCTCCTCTCTCACCAATATCAAATGTTGTTATATATAATATGTGTTGTAAGAGTTTGATTCTATATTTTAATTTAGAAAGTATTATATATAATTAACATTGTTTTCAATTTTTATTTTATTTATATAAAAATAAAATATTTCTTTTATATTTCTTGCCTTTCTAATCTATTCATATTTATTTTTAAAATTTCCATAGCTAAATTTAAATTCACATATGTTGGTTTTAACAAAAAATCAAGTTTATTTGAGAATCTGTTTTAAAAGGTTTATCTTCATTATCTATTTTAGATTAGCATCTTATAAGTCATTATTTTTCATACTCTTACAATATTCACCACACAATAAGGTCATGAAGTTGAAAAGATTCATCTCTAATTCTCTATTATGTATTCTGGTTATCTCACATATTCATGTATCATTTTTAATAATTTAGAATGATCAATATAATTATCCATTTATAAAGTCTATTTTATTTTGTAAAGTCTATTTTGTTTTGTGATCCAATAGATAAATATGTAAAGATCAATATAATATTTATATTATTTAAGATTTGAGGTTTTTGAAAACAAAAAGAACTTAATTATAAAAAATTGATTTTCTTGATTTAAGCAAAATGAAAAAATGATTCCAAAAAGAAATCATGTTTAACTGGAAGTGAAATATAGAAAATAATATAATTATTAAAATATCATTTAACTAAATCCTCTAAAGATGAAACCATTAGTATGAAATCTAGCACTATAAATTAAATTGATGAGTGAAAAACAAAAAAAAAAAAAAAAAGATTGAAGTTATTCTTGGGGTTTTAAAAAATCTTTAGATTGAAGTTCATATAATTTTAAAAAAAAAACTAATTTAGTTTGTCACTTCAAAAGTAATATTTTCAATTTGGAATATTATGTGTGAGTGTTGAGTTTATATCAACAAAACAATCAAAAAGTGTAAGTTTAAATTTTGATTGAGCCACTTGGTATTCCTTTTCTTTTAAGTCAAAAATAAATTAAAATATTTATTTATAATTAACCCACTTTTAAAGGCATTTAACTCCATTTAACTCAAATGTAACTCCTACCCAATAATTTTACATTCATTCCTCCAACTAATATATTTATCTTTCAAGAAAAAATGTTTTTGGTAAAATTTTAATATTTTTTAATTATTTTAATTGCTTTAAACTTTGAAATGAGGAATATTCTATATACAATAATTTTATACGTATACTAAATTTTTTGATAATTTTATTTGATTCCATTTTACTATACTACAGTCTTATGTTTACATGGTCATTAAGAAAAAATCTTTAAATCAATGTTTAACCTCTATAAAACATGATCATAAACATAGATTCTCTCATATTAGGAAAATGTTTAAATTTCTATATTATTATTTATATTAATATAGCTAATCAATTTGTAATAATTTTTTTGTAGAATTGGTTAATTTTTTATTTATAAAAAAGTTTATATATTTTAATTTTTGTATAATAAATAATCATACCAAAAAATTGTTGATAGGAGTGTTATTTTGAGAAATTGCTATAATTTTTTTTGAGATTCATACATTAGTATAACTTTTTTGAGATTATACATTAGTAAAACAATATTTTAGTTTAAGAAAATTTAAGAAATATAATCAAAACTATTATGCCTACAACCACGCATTGCATGGACTAATTACCTAGTAAATAAATAAAATACACGTAAAGAATTCAATATTGATAAATTCATTACAATACATAGGCTTATTAGACTTTAAAAGCATGTGCATTCGGAATTTTCTCATGAGAACGATTCTTAAATGAGAATTTTTGAAAAACTTTCTTTCTTGTTTTGAGAAACTTTTATAATAAAAAATTATTATTTTTTATTTTATTAATATTTTGGTTAATGAAAAATTTGGTGAGAGACTAACGAATGCACATGACCTAAGAACCCAACCCAACGATGCTCATGAATCATGATTAGTCCTTGGGGTTTCCGCCGACACGGCTATACCATATATAGACTAATAACGACAAAACATACCATATTCTTGACTAAAAATCAAACTACTAGGGTAGTTTTTTACTTTGCTTCTTAAACACGAATGGTAAAAGAGGATGGTTGACTGTGTAAGGAGGAGACATCAGAAGTCAGCTTAAAGCTGTGAGACACTTCTGAATTGGTGAGAGGATGAGCAATCTTGACATCATAGTCACCATGGAAGAGTGAAGCTTCAAAGAATCCATCAGCATCACTGACACCTGTGGTTTGTCTGCGGAAGCCTCCCCATTCATGCAATAGTTTGTCCACGACGTCTCCGGTGGCTAGGTTGTTGAAGTTTCCATCGGTGAGGCCCATTCTGTAGCAACCTGATGGAGAATAACCTGCCCACGTCACTATTCCCTTCACTTCCGGATGTGCGTGGGCTTCCCTTAGGACTTGCTCAAAATACGTGGCCTGCAAGAAAGCTCAAGATCAGACATATATAGAAGTGCTCATAAGAAACAGAGTAGGACCGGGTGGGACTTTTGTTAACCATAAGAGGATATTAATTACCTGAACATCTGGAGGAGCTTCTACGTCGACCTCAGTAAGCCATATAGGCAAACCAGTGGAACCAATAGTGTCAAGAGCTGATCTCATATAGGGAATGTTAGGAGTCTTGAAATGAGATTCAAGTCCGATCCCTAGGGATATGTTACCGCGAACTCGGATAGATTTAAGCTCCCTAAGCTTCTCCAAATACCTTGCTGGGCTAGAATCTGAATCCCTTGGTTCCTCTAACGTATTATATTCATTCATAAACTTGGTGCTAGTTGGATCCAATGCTTGCACCATCGCATAGATGTTATGAGAAGCTTTAGGACCCATCCTGTTCTCAAAGAAGGACCAATGAAGATTCTCATTCACAACGTCCCAACTCATAACCTGGCCTTTGTATCGAGACACCACAGAGATGATCCTTTGTTTCACAGCTTCGTAGAATTCATGACCAGAGAGAGAATCCAGCCATTGAAGTTGATACTTAGGGTCGTTCCATACTATATTGTGGCCACGTACAGCGATCCTATGCTCCTTGAAGAAACTCAACATTGCGTCAGCGGTAGAGTAATCCTCTTTGCCTCTTATATTTTCGGTGCTGTACCATTTCATCTCGTTTGCGAAAGTTGTCACTGTGAACCTTTGAGTGAACCAGTTTTGGTATGCTTCGTTCTCAAGTATGTTCTTTTCTACCTCACACCCGAATGGGAATCCGAGTTTATTCTGTTCTATGGAAATGGTTGCTTCTGGTATTGGCTCGCCTTTGCTGTTCACGGCTCTGATTCTCACGGTTTTTTTTCTCTCCTTCTGAATGCTCTGCTCGTGGTGAGAGTTCCACTCTTCTTGTGTAAATGGTTGCAATGAGACGCTATCAACCCAAATCTCAACCGTTGTATCCTCGCTCTACACATGAACAATGAAACAGGACTCAGCATGGTTGAGAGATAAACTCGCCAAATGTAGAAACTTGGCATCTTATGAAAATCTATAAACAATTGGAGCAATGAAGCAGATACCTCAAAGTAGAGTTCGGCAGGTCCAGATTCATCAACAGTGAGACCACCCTTGAGCATGGACCAGCACTTGGATTCAGCAACAACTGAACCAGCATGCTTATATTCACCGTTCTTCCTGAAAATAGCTTTCACAGGAGCCTTTCCTTTGCTTACTTGTAACCAAGCTACGAGGAACATAAAAGACATTAGATTATAATTGGCACAAGGCTTATAAAAACTCTAAAGAGAAAGTGTTATTTTACCAGAGAAAGTGTAGTGAAGTCCTTTTTCCAAATAAACCTTTTGTGAGACACTGTCATAAGGTTGTCTCCTGTCTCGTGCAACAACAAAATTATGGTTTCCAATCTCTCTGAAGTCTACTTTTGCGTTTCCGAACGATGTCCAGCCTAGAGAACCATCTCGTAGGTCAGGGTTTACGATGATTCCTCCATTGTACTGTGGTTTTAAAGGGATCTCTAGACACTGCACCAAAACAAAAATATATATCAACTATTAGAACAAGGATTACAGCGAACATGTCTGATAAATAAACAGAGCATTGCTTGCCTCTATGGTTGCAGAATAATCATACGGCACGACTTTTGATTCACTCCCTGCAAATATTTTCATGTAAAAAACGTTATTACTTTTTGTTTGTTTCCTCTCCTTGACAAAAATAAGAAATCATTAAAGAAGATGGAGAACAACTTGATAGAGCAAGGCTGCATAGGACAACAAGAAATAGCAGGCGCTTCATAGTGGAATCAAAAGAACAAACCGATGATGATGATGATGAAGGAAATGCAAATTTCCTAAGTTCTTTTGTGTAAAATTTTCATTGTGATTATATAGTGGAAATCTTTGCTATTCTTGATGATCTTGATATAATTCTTTAACTAAAACATGGTTTAGTTTTAGGCGTAAAAGAAAAGCTTTACTAGTATGAACTTTTTACCATCCTAGTTTTGGAAACCAAATAAGTTCAATATATTATCTATAGCTATTAATAGAAACAGCATATTAAAGGGATAATCTAATATTCCAAGTGAATTTAGTTTTGATGAGATTTTTAATGATTTTGATAATTTTAGGGAAGTTGATATGATTTATTGTAAAATTCTTTCAAATTCCACCTAAAACTGTAAGATTTAGAATTCTGTATTTTTAACTATATAAATCCTCTCAAATGCTCCAGAATCCCTAAAAATTATTGAAATCCAAATCCACAAACTGTTTTGAATAATAATGGTATGATAATCCACAAACTGTTTTGAATAACAATATATTCTATGATAGATTTTTAAATCATTAGTTCAATAACAATGAATTTAAATTTTTTTTTTTAAATTCATGATTGGATGGATAATTATTTGAATACACCCCTAAATGTCAGAAGAAATTCAACTATCACCGATTTACAGATGCAAAATACTGAAAAACATATATAGTCATTAATTAGCTTAAACGAATAAACCTTTAGCAAAAAAAAAAAAAAAAGCAAATTAACAAACAAATATAGTCAATAATCTTTACAACTTTTACAAGAACCAAAGCCTAAAGAGGAAAACTAGCTTAAAATCTAACGGCAAACATATTATCACAACTTTTTTACATCTTTTACAAGATCAAAAATCTTACAATGGTTTTCACTAGAAAGAGACCACCAAGACTATCTATACAGTATAGTGGCCCAATATTGTAAGATTTCTGGTCACTCAACTACAAGCTTCGGGATGTGTTTCAACTGTCAACAATTTCGTGTTACGATGATACGATCTATAATATAGAGATTGCATATGATAAATATAAAGCAAAGATATTATAAATTTATAAGCAAAATAGTCAAACAAGGTAATTCATTGATTCAACAGCTAAAAAGGCTTGTCAGATTAGTTCAATGCAGATAAATCCATTACAAGATAAAAAAAGCTTAAAGTTTGAAAACCCCAAAAGACACGATGCTCCTGTGGATCATCAACGGTACTGCAAAGGAAGGGAAAAAAAAACAATGCAAGATGAATTAAATAAACATTCCAAAGAAAATGAGACACACAATAACCGAAAGATCATCAACACATTATTTACCTTAATGAAACCGATTTCCTTGGCGTTGCTACGGAAGCACTGTCTGCAGCAGTTGAGACCATACTTGCGGATTAATCCATGCGAGTTTCCACACACACGGCTACACAAACAACAACAATATCCCAACCTTTTATCATTAGATTCACAAGATTCATTCTATATTTACAGACAAGAAAAAAGAGCATTTGATTTGGTTTAAAAAGGATTACAAAGCAATGTTAAACCAAGTGTAAAAAAAAAGAATCAACAACTCTCTAACAGTTCAACTCAAGACAGAGAGTAACATTGTCAAATTTTTCGTTTTCATCATGGAAACCAATAACATTACATCATTATGCAGCGATTTACATAAAACGTTTTTCCCTTTTAGATTAATGGGAATTTAAACTATGCTTTTCTAAGCTAAAGCTTTAAACATGATCTTCATAAATGAGCTCAGAACAAGATTTGATACTCTGCTTTACCCAACCTAAACAACATATTTAATATCTTAAACAAAGTTTCACATACTCAACAAGAATCAGACTCAGAGAAAAATTTCCTCAATTAACAAGAATCAGAGACATGAATAGAGGTCTATCTAAGGCAAACCGGATTGATTTCTCAGAACTAAAACAAATTTTAGAAAACGAGAGATGGGAGAAGAAGATAAATGAACAATACCAGGTGCGAGACCCCGGACCATATTTCTTCGGATGTGAATTCCACACGTTGGAATGACCCATGATCGATCGTCCACTGCTCTGCTCACTGTTGAAAGAGATGTGCGGCGACGGCGTGAGAGTGAGAGAGAGACGATAAATGACCAAAAAAACTATAAACCCTAGTAATTTGTGGTCTTAAAAGTGTAGTATACGGGCCTTCTATAAATGGGCCGAATCACAAGCCTTATCTAGACAGCTAGCCCATTCTTAATTCACCCCTTCTTAATTCTTTCAAAGTTCAACATATCTTATGTTTAAAGGGATGGTTATCTCTAGCCCTGGGCTTTCGGGTACTTGGGTCGGGTTCAAGTAGGAACCGATCGGGTTCGGTTTTTTTGGGTAGAGGAGTTTAGGATCCAATAGGGTAAATAGAAAATATTGGTTCGGGTTCAGTTCGGGTCTTACCGGGTTCGGGTCAGTTCGGGTCTAAAATTTCAGAACCTATAAATACCCAAAAAAATCGGATATCAATCGGGTTCGGGCATTTTGTATCCGATTACCCAAATTTTTACCCGATTACCCGAAATACCCGGTTTTTTACCCGATTATCCGAAAATTTTAAAACTTAATATTAAGAAAAACACTTTATAAATTTAAGTTTTAAAAGTTTTGGTTAAATTTTTGAATATATAGCTAAACATGTCAGTATAATTTTGGTTATTTTGAGTATTTTAATCTAGAAAAAAAATATTTTTAAATTTTAACCTATAGTTTTGAATAACTATGCTATAAAAGAACAAATTATAACTAATATATTATGTATATTATTTTATTTCGGGTATGTCGGGTACCCATTCGGTTCTCGGTTCAGTCTCGGTTTTCAGGTTTTGGAGATTAGGACCCAATAGAGTATTTTACCGGTTCCGGGTTCGGATTCGGATCCATATTTTCGGGTCGGTTCCGGTTCGGATTTTCGGTTCCGGTTTTTTCGCCCAGGCCTAGTTATCTCTATCAATATCATAGATACAATGAGAGAGAGAAGGAGAACTCAACATATTTATATGCCATTCTGAATATCAATCAAACTCACAATCCTCAGTTCACTTTCTACATATGTTTCCCTCAAAATCAGAAAATCTCATCAACAGAAGTTCACTAAAGTAGTGGTAAAGTGGTAAAAGAGTAGATCAGTTCCTAGGCAGGACTTTTGAGCATGTTGTCCTCACTTGACCTAGGGGACCAGTCAATACATGATAACTTGATAGTTTCATCATCGACATGGCAAAATCTCTGCGGAACAAGGACGGATCAGAAGCATACGCTCTCACCCACAACTCAGTCTCTTCACTACCCATTAGTTGCTGATCAGAAAACAGCAAGCCTTTCTTCTCCATCAGTCTCTTGTAGTAGCGTGTTCCAAAATTTTCATCACCTCCTTCATTGTTGTAGCTCAAGTCGATCACTCCATCATTACTGCTTCCTGAGCTCATACCGTAGCTGTTTCTGGAATCTGATGCAGGTAAGGACGGTACTAAACCAGGGGATGCAGATGGAGATGAAGCTGAGACAGAGAAGGGGCATTTCGTTTTCAGTTCTTGGACGAACCCTGGATTGACATCAGGGTCAGGCTTCCCGGTTCCTGAGAAGTTGTACAGGCGGTTCTCAAAAAATGTGCAGTGGGTAATGCCTATGCTGTGTGCACCTGCATTAGGAACAGTCACAAGAAAAGAATCATTAGCAACAGGCAGAACAAACGAATCATGTCACAAAGAGCAGTTAAGCATTTCCAAGATGTCACAAGAGTTAAGCATTTCCAAGATGTCACAACCAGATTTAGCTATGAAAAGAGAGATGTTGACATTTAGAAGTGAGAAACTACCGAATAAGCTGACGGTTTCTCTCTCGCTGAATCCTCTGGAAGCAAACCTCGCAATAATCACAGAGAGAATAGCTTGTGGTCCAGGAAGCTCGTCTTCCGCAATTTTCTTGAAGGCCATTGGACTGTCTTTTCTTCCAGTCTACAGAGGATAAAATGGACCACCAGCCTGAGAGTTTACAAAGACATGAGTAAGCGTTGCATCTAAAAATATCAACATGGAGAAACCAGAAGAGTGAGCTAGAGAGTCGAGATATACCACAAGGACTGCTTCTCTAGCAGCCAAGACAAGAAGGTCAGCACAGGAAACAACTCCAGGGCAAACAGTCTCCAGCTCAGACTTAATGGCGTCAATCACATCAAACCCTTTCAAAGACAGGTTTGGAGATGCTTCTTTCTCAGAAGTATTTGATTCATCAACGTCTAGAAGGACTGATGCATCACATCCCTGTAGCACAAATACACAAATCCCCAATTGCAACATGAGCAAACTCCAAGAAACGCTAAAGAAAACATAGAATCTGATTCGCAAAGGATAACATCAAATCAGAGTATGGAAACACACACAAATTTCTGCAAATCCATAGCCAAAGATTGAGAAAATTAACCGCCTGATTAAAACAACATGATTCCAATTACAGAGATGAACCTTAAAATCTGAAACAGAGAGATCACGATACAACACTCACGAAACAAGATCCCAAACAATCATCAACAACAGATCTATCGTAGATTAAGGGAAATCCAAAAAAAATCAGAAAAATCTCAGACCTCGATGAAGCAATCGTGAAAGAGGAGACGGATGAGAGAAGGAGCAACGCTGGGTTTGACATCGGAGATATCTCTGATGGATTTAGCGATGATTTTCTCGGCGGAAGGGCAAGATTCACGGTAGTAATCGTAGTGGAGGGAGGAAGACCGATCGATATCTTCAGAGACGGACATGAACATGAAATCATCGTCGAAGAAAGGCTTCTCGGAAACCTTGCCGCCGCCGGTACGATTCGCCGTGAAATTGCCGTTTCCAAACTCGATGCGGTAAATCGCGATGTAGATGCTCAGAGCGATGATGGAGCAAGTGAGTAAAACGATCTTGTAGTCTCCGAGATACTTCATTCTCGACTCTTCTTCTGATGTTGTTCGTCGTCTGCGATTGTGAATTTGAGATTTGTGAAGTTCTCTCTGGGGAAGTGAGATTGGGGATGATGATTGTGAGCTAAAGGAGTGAAAGAAGCGGGAAGTTAAGTGGAATTGACGGTTATACCCTCCGTGTCCCACGTGTAGTCGGTTCGGCGTTTGTTAGAGACGGTTAAGTTTTTGTGGTAGTGTGGTACAGTCGAAAATCGAATCGTACCGTTTGCGAGGGAGCTGTAATCTAGTGTTTCTCGAACACCGTACATATCATACTCCCGTATATTATAAAAGGTGTGTATCTCTAATTGAAGACTATATAGAGTAGAGATTTTCACGAAATATTTAGTATATGGGATCAGTCGATTAATCATTATTTGTAGGATCGGTAAAAAATATCTTGAAATTTTAAGTCTTTTTTACGGTGCAAAAATTCAACCAAGCGATGGATAGTCTTGACATCAAAATTGGTTGGAGCATTCATAGACTTATAGTCATCAAGGTGATCACATATCAAATTTGGTAACTTTGTATTGATGATTGTTGATCATTAGTGTACTTGGATATGTTACATATTTATATTGAACTTGTACTTGTTGTTGGTCCGATAAAATCTCAAAGTAGAAAAGAGTATTAAGAATTATGTAGCCAGATATATTTGTTGCTTATGAATATGGAAGGGGTTTTTATGAACTGTCATTTCAATAGTTATTTGATTGATTCTTGTAGTTATTATTTATCGAATTGAGTATATTTTAGTGAAGGGCTCTCAACCTTGAGCTTATTATTCCAGATTTTAATTAATATAAATATATGTAGAACTTGGAGAAGAAGAAAAAAACGATATGAGAAAAGTATAGAATATAGAGGGAGAAACAGTCGTCATTTATGGGCTTTGGTGTCAAACTATGAAATTGTATAACTTACACTATTTATTATATGATATTATCGACCGATCTTAATTTATATAAAATTTCTACACTTTATTTTAATTTTCTTGAGTAATCAAATTGTAGGAATTAAGACCTGTTCTTACTAATCAGTAATGCTATATATATATATATATATATAATTGTAAAAGAAAAAAGTAATCAACAAACTAATAATTTTCTGTAGCTGTTACCATCAAAACATAATTCAACCGGTTGACAAAACAATATAAAAGAATATAAGAGTACCATGAACCTTAGTCAACCAGTAATTTAAGATGTGGCCAAAAGCCAAAGTCAAAACCTATTTTAATAACTATCACGTCAATTTCACAACTTCTTATAGTCAATTTTACGATTTTGCAACTAACATATGTATTTGTTATATTGATATAACTTATATCTATCAATCTATGTGTCCTAATTGAACTATACTACCTATTATAATATAGTTTAACTTACATTTAAAAAGGGTACTAGTTTGTTTAGTTTTTGCTCCAACAATTTACTTTACTGGCTTCGATTGGTAAACAAAACTCATGGTGTGGTAAACATTTTTAAGGCGGTCAAGAGATAGTAATACAACTAAATAAATAAAAACTAAGATAAATAAGATGTGGACTTAAACGGATCGCTCTAATTCTCTCTGAGACACGATAATCGAGACGCCGTTATTATTACCTTCCTCCGATATCGGTAGAGCTCCGGCTCGCTAACGTCGGGATCTCTCAATCTCTTCGCTCCTTTACTTCTTTTTTATTCCCTTAGTTTCATCATTCAAGCTTTTTTCCCCTTTTGTTGTCTTTTTTTTGTTCCCCGACCAAACCTCGACACCCACCCTAGAGCTAGACGAAGGCCTGATCTTGTGTCCCTACAGAAGGATATGGAGTCCGGCGAACCCCATCCTCATCTATTCTCGCACAGCCTTACCGTTGACGGTACCAAAGTCCTTGTGTTTCTCTTTTCCCTAATCCAGATTGTGTTTCGCCATTGAAGTCTCCTCTTCCCCAACGGTACCTATGTCGATGTGTGGCGAGGAATCTTCAAGTGTCATGAACTGTCTCCGTTTTTGGACCCCCGTCCCTAAGATCTGTCACACTATGAGCTTGGCAGACCCATGTCAACTCCCTTGGCCATCCCCAAAGTCTTTTGGATCTCTGCGGATGAGCTCAGGACTTGAACTTGGATTGCTAGCATCCCAATTGGTCTTGCCCAAACTCCGAAATCCCAAGTCTACTCTATCTATCCTTATGTTATCTAGTAAACAGTTCTTTTGTTTGATGGTTGAACTCGGTGTCCGAAGACTGCATCTGAGAATCCACTTACCTAGAATGATTTGTAGTAACAAAATGTATGATAGTTCCTTGGTCCTTGCTCAAGTTGTGACTTTGTTTGTTAACTGGAAGAATCAAATCCCTTGTATCCCTATGCTAACTAGCGTTTCTAGTTCTCAACATCATCCCATCAACCGTACCAGTTTGGTGTTAACAACAACCCAACAGACCAAGCCTCATTCACATTTATCATTGTCAAACCGGTTGCATACTCTGTGTGGATTTCTTGATCTATTTGGCAAAGGGCGCCATATGAGAGAGAACCCACCTGTACTGCTNACATTTAAAAAGGGTACTAGTTTGTTTAGTTTTTGCTCCAACAATTTACTTTACTGGCTTCGATTGGTAAACAAAACTCATGGTGTGGTAAACATTTTTAAGGCGGTCAAGAGATAGTAATACAACTAAATAAATAAAAACTAAGATAAATAAGATGTGGACTTAAACGGATCGCTCTAATTCTCTCTGAGACACGATAATCGAGACGCCGTTATTATTACCTTCCTCCGATATCGGTAGAGCTCCGGCTCGCTAACGTCGGGATCTCTCAATCTCTTCGCTCCTTTACTTCTTTTTTATTCCCTTAGTTTCATCATTCAAGCTTTTTTCCCCTTTTGTTGTCTTTTTTTTGTTCCCCGACCAAACCTCGACACCCACCCTAGAGCTAGACGAAGGCCTGATCTTGTGTCCCTACAGAAGGATATGGAGTCCGGCGAACCCCATCCTCATCTATTCTCGCACAGCCTTACCGTTGACGGTACCAAAGTCCTTGTGTTTCTCTTTTCCCTAATCCAGATTGTGTTTCGCCATTGAAGTCTCCTCTTCCCCAACGGTACCTATGTCGATGTGTGGCGAGGAATCTTCAAGTGTCATGAACTGTCTCCGTTTTTGGACCCCCGTCCCTAAGATCTGTCACACTATGAGCTTGGCAGACCCATGTCAACTCCCTTGGCCATCCCCAAAGTCTTTTGGATCTCTGCGGATGAGCTCAGGACTTGAACTTGGATTGCTAGCATCCCAATTGGTCTTGCCCAAACTCCGAAATCCCAAGTCTACTCTATCTATCCTTATGTTATCTAGTAAACAGTTCTTTTGTTTGATGGTTGAACTCGGTGTCCGAAGACTGCATCTGAGAATCCACTTACCTAGAATGATTTGTAGTAACAAAATGTATGATAGTTCCTTGGTCCTTGCTCAAGTTGTGACTTTGTTTGTTAACTGGAAGAATCAAATCCCTTGTATCCCTATGCTAACTAGCGTTTCTAGTTCTCAACATCATCCCATCAACCGTACCAGTTTGGTGTTAACAACAACCCAACAGACCAAGCCTCATTCACATTTATCATTGTCAAACCGGTTGCATACTCTGTGTGGATTTCTTGATCTATTTGGCAAAGGGCGCCATATGAGAGAGAACCCACCTGTACTGCTACGTTTTGACATATCTTCTTGGCTCAATTTGGTCTTTGCTTCCCTTGCTTGTGCTATTTGTGAAGTTCTGCTGCTCTATGGTCTATTTCCCTGTACCTCAATGTTGACATCCGACGATCTTCAGCAAACCACTCTCAGCACCATCACCATCATCCGGGCTACAGCCCACCGAATCCCTGCCATTGCATTGCTTCTGCTAATGCTCCTCGCTCCGGTGAGACCTTTGGGTCTGATTCCTCTACCAACGTCACAATGTCTTAAGACCGTGACCACCTTGTCTTCTGTCGAATCTTTCGATGCTGATCAATCTAGCAACCGTGACCTCACATGTCTCAAGCCGCTTCTTAGCGTTTGTTTCACAACTCTCTCGAACTTTTGCTTGATATTATATATTTTTTTGCTTATGGCTTTGGGGAAAACCTTTGTTTGTAATCTTTTAAACCTTTGGAATTTGTTTCTCTCTTTCTATAATGTTTCTGTTTGACTAAATGGAAGCTTCAGTTTGTCAAAAAAAAAAAAAAAGAANTAGTACAAATTGCAAACAGAAACAAACTTTTCAAGTTAGCCGTTTAAAGTTTGAATAGATTAAAGTTGTATAATAGTGTACTAATTTTTCAATAATTTTTATATATATATATATATATATATATATATATTTTGGAACAACCTCAATAATTTATAATTAAGTAGAAATAAATTCAAATATCTGATATTGGTTGCCATGAATATGATTGATTGCGATTATATTCTAGTGGGAAAAGTTGGATATGCTATTCTAGTCATTTTAATATATTTTGGGCTACTATACAGAAATTTTAAAAACTCATTCAATATCTTTTTATATCATATATTCGAACTCTTGGCAAGGTATAATTAATTTTTTATTTATATCTATATAAAATAAGATGGTCTAAACACAGCTATTGCATGGGAACAATTCTATTTTATTTACAAAAATCCGACTGTGGGAAATCAACTGAATATTCCATTGTAAATTATAAACAATACATAAACAATGAATTGGTCTTAATTATTCATGAATACGTGTGAGAATGAACATTTAATTTTGCGGCCGAAGCTTAGAAGTTGCCATACTTCATCCTTATTACAAATGTTCGTGAAGTGAGTGCTTTGATTAATTGTGCATTTTGTTTTCACATCACAGCTTTTTGTGTAAAAATAGGTTTTTAATCCTAGACAAATTTCGTTGTAATTTTCTATGGATCGGAATGAACTTAACGTCAAGGAAAAAAAAACGAAAATACAGCTCGAATAGTAAATATCACACAGTAGATATTTCAACAGTAAATATGAAATCATAATGTCGTACACTAAATTTGAGTAAATTAAATTTAATGAAATATTTCTTTAATCTAAGTTACTTTGTAAAGTTATACGCACATATTCAAATATTTGCCAAACATCGGTTTTTTTTTTTTAACATCTGATTTTATTATCTTGAATCAGAAAATACATAGTTATTCATGAACATACATATACAACCAATAGTAAAATAAAACAAAATAATCGAAAAAGTAAAATTACACGCAGCTTCCTTTACTAAGTAAGACTTATACGCTAACAGAGTAATAAATCTGTTATTTTCCTTCTTCGTCTTCGTCTTCGATCTTCTTTTTCTGGTTATCATCTTTTTGATGAAACTCTAATAATTTCTTCAAAAATCAGTAGTTGCAATATATCTGTTACATCGCAAACCATATACATATTGCCATCTCTTGTACCAAGAAATGAAAGCCTCCAATATCAGTGTGTCTCTCCAACATCCATATAATTGTTGCACTGGTTCTATTTTGGAATACCATATATGGTAAATTACTAACCTCGTGTGCACTGATAATGGAGGGAAGTACGATTCCAAAACCAAGATCTCGTACTATTCTCCATGGTGGTTTCCACGGTGGTTTCTTCCAAAGCAAAGCCGTTAGGATTTGCCCCTGAAATTGCATAAGTATGAAACAACGGCCAATGGAATATGAATTCATGGGAAAGACAACGCCGGATGTAACCGGAAGAACACCACCAATGGTTAGACGAGTAAACGAATCATCATCGAACGGAAGATAACACCTCTGTTGAGAGGGACAATGGACGAGAGAAAATTTTATCCATATTTGCTTCTTCTTCTTCCAAGTCGAAGTTGAAATAGTTCTCCAAATTTCTGAAATATTTTGATAGATTTTGATATCTGAAATTTTGGGGAAAAAAAGGTTTTGATTGGTAAAAGGGAAGCAAATGGAATCAATTCGTTTAAGGTGATTCTCAACGAATTACTCCGTTGGGAATATATCGGTTTATATCTCTTCATTCGTTAGGTATTCTTTTAATATTAATTTGACAACATCATATTAAATAAATGGTGATCACACATTGAGTTGAAGACAATCAGACGCCGACAACAAGAAACATCAATATCTAAAAAGTGATGAAACTATCGCTTATAACTCAATTGAAAAGATGATCATAAGAATTGGAATGTGAGACAAAAAGAAAGTATGTAAAAAAATCGAATGTGACTCTCCATTTCTCTCATATTGAACATCGATCGTACGAGAAATTATAATCGAACTCGTCCGAAGGCGGAGAATATTAAAAAAGGAAAAGAATATTACATTTTTTAATTGGGTATATATAAGAGAAAAAAAAATCCAACTAAAATCACAAATGTGCTTTATTCATCTCGGTGAGCTGAGACCAATGTCCATTCCGTTGAAAGCAATCGGCGCATACATCCATAAATCATCAGAGCTCAATAACTGCATGCGAAGTATTAGTTAGATCATTTTCATATACATAACACATGCATGACTGTACAAAAAAGTTTATTTGCAACCTTAATTTGGAGTTGCAAAAATTTGACGTAATGAACAGCTTCCTCAAGCATCGTACTGATATCAACCTGTTACGTATTTGAGAAATTATCCTTGTTAAGAATTTTTTTATTAAAAACATAGTCTAAAGTAAAATTGCATGTAAAGCATGCACGTTTAACGTTTGCATGACCTTTTTTTTTACCTTTGTTCCATTAGGGACGAGATTTTGTAAGATCCTTAGTCTCTCGTTAATCCTTTCTCTTCTTTTCTGCAAAACAAAATGAACACTCGGATTAATTTTATATTACACAAATGAAACATAATTTTAATTTTTGACATTTTATTGTGGTAAAGAAAAAAACTATTTGGGAAATTCTAAACTTTCTAGTTAAGAATTTATAATATAAAAAATTACCCTTGCGTAAAGGCTTTGAGGGTCGGTGGCTGCACCACGACTGGCTCTTGTTTTGCCATTGAGGTTGAGGGCCTTTGAGGGATCTTCTTCTTTGGAAGAGGAGTCTTCTCCTCCACCGTCTTGATCAGCATAGTTCGATTCTTCCTCCGAACAGAAAGTGGTGCTCGAGTTCTGTCTGCTCATCATTGCCCCATTCTTTTTTTTCTTCAACTTCTCTTCTTCTTCCCCTTCTCCCCCATTGTTATCCCCACTTATATCTATGCTCTTTTGTCCTTTCTTATTCACTCTTGCTCTCTTGTTTTTCTGAGTCCATAGCAAAACCGTTTATAAATTAGGTAACTAATTAAGAACTCTCTAACTAATTTTGTCTCTCTAACTTGACAATGGGTTAGGGACTTAAAACCGATAAATAACTTACGTCGGTAGATGTGGCACGGGATCTCTTTTTGGAGCCCGTGAGGGATTTTTGATGATCAGTAGTAGTCACAGACATCTCAGATTGCAACAAGCTTTCCTCATCATTGCGGTTCTCCACTACGGTTTCCAAAGGCAAAATAGTCTTTCCAGAAGAGTATTTCTCGACGTCACACTCACTTGTCTCCTCACCAACAAGGTAAGAGTTTGTGTTGATGGTCACATCTTCCATCCCAAAGTCCATTGTCCCATTTTGGTTTTCTTCAGCGGCGGGAGGAACCACGGTGTAGTATCCGCTGTTCCCAGCGCTGTAACTGCTGCTCTCCTGAGAGAAACAGAAGCTACCGGCCTCGGACACGAGGCTAAGGTGGTTTTGATGAGAACCAAGGTTCCAATACAAGCCTTGGTGGTCACCACCGGCTGTGCCAGAGGATGATCCCGTGCCAGGATGATCATAGGAGGCAAGGAGCTGGTTCATGAAATCGGCCTCCTCGGTTGCGTAAGTGTACATTCCTCCGAGGTTGTTGCTCCATTCTCCCATGGCTTCCATTTTTCTTTTTATGGTTAATTAAGAGATTAGTCTTAATTAAGAACGTTAGTTTTTTTTTTTTTGTGTGTTGGAAGTCTTGTGAGAGAAGTGAGGGAATGATGGGGAGGAGTTGGGAAGTATATATAGAGAACATGAGAGTTAGTGGATAAATGTCAACACAAATGACACCAGTTACAATCATCTTTCTAATTTAAATTTATAAATAACCAAGTCTGGGGATACCATTAGATATTGACAGCTAATTATTGTGGGCTCTACAACTTGGTCATCAAACATAAGTTATATATTTCCGTTTGTCGTATATGACTCTGCATTTCCGTTTGTTCATTACTTAACATATACTATATGCTAAGTATAAGGTTTTTTTATTAAAAACTATAGTTGGATGATATATTAATTCATGACCAATATGACAAATGGTGAGACATGATGTTGTGGTGGTATTCACAACATCTTGGGATAAAATATGGAGGAGCTCATTAGATTTCTCGACTTCGCGATGTCGAATATATTTTAGTTAGCATGCATTAGGTTTCCGTTTTACTAATGCGTTCGACTATAGTAAGACCCCATATGCTTTCTAACTGCGTCAATCCCTAGAGTTTTAATGTTAAGAGTATAGTATCGGTTGAATACAATTACCCCTTCAAAAAACTACATATATATGATACCTATGAACATTTACTTTCCCTCGAAGGACATATATAGTTCGGTTCCCATACAGTTCAACCTGCCATGATACAAGATTTTTTCCTTATTTTAATAGTAAAGTAGTTTTTTTCTCCAATATTCTACATATCTTCAGAATATTCCTATTTATCGATAAAATATAGGTGTATTATATCTTAATCAAAAATTCTGCATAATGATATATACAACGTATTAAATAATTTTCACTTTACAAAACTAACAAATAATCGATAAACTTTTGAGTCTAATTAATAGTGGATACACGTAGTTGCCTATACGATTTCTAAAGAAACAAACTATATAACTAGAATTACCTATTCCTAAACATTAGGAAAGATAGAGAAATATGTACATATCTCTTTTCTACTTTTACATTTTTTGTTTTTTAATATGTTTGTTGTCAGCTGTGTTTTCCCGAATGATTTAAAATCATGCATAATCTAACTCTATGGAGCTAGACGGCTAGATATATGATTCTCGTCTATCGATGATTTAAATCATGTTAAACTAACCTTGAACCAATCAATATTAGTGGATTCGTACGAGAGAAATGATTGCGTTTGTCAATTTGGGTATCCTCCTGACGATACTCTTGCCAATTGTATGTTTTATATTATGGAGTATATATCAAAACCGCAATAAAATAAAGAACAGAATATTTCGACAATAAGCGCAATTCACTTTTAGGTCAAGTTGATGCAAAATTAGAAGCTACATTTTGGAAACCGTGTAATAGTGATTTAAAAACTGCCATGGCCTTTTCGCATAATTGTAATTAATAAATTAAGTTTAGCTACGTATTTTTCTTTGCTTTTGTTCTTATGATATTTATTTGTTCCTACTATCCTTTTCATTTAGTATAGAGTGCTTATAATGAAACTCTAAGAATTCTCAATCTAATTTATAAATGCAATCAAGTAACTAAAAGCTCTTCCAACTAATTTAGACAGTTTTTTGTACACAAAATTTGATTACATAGAACATTGATCACATCAAAAGTAATTCATTATATATTATCTAAACATATCGAGAGTTCAGTTTTTTTGCTTAGGTTGTCAAGTTCCAAGGATAAATAACTTTGCAGCAGACAAGAGGGTTTATGAGTTGGAGAATGAGAATGAAAGAGAGAGAGAGAGATGTGAAGTGGAGAATCAAGAGACCTGGTTGTTGAACGTGACAGTTTTTGTGTCATAATAATGTTTTTAAAACGAGAGAAAAAGGAATTGAAACTGTGAGTTATTTGGATTAACTAAATAGAGTAATAATTGATTAGGTTGAGTCAACCACTGGACGGCCGGCAGATCGTGCGCGTGGAAAGTCCAAATGCTCATAAGCCATTCTTATTATAAGGAAGGAAAAAAACACACTCTCTTTCAGTTAATGTCTCTTTTCAAACCCCAAATAAATTTTAATCTCTTGTTTATAAGATTCGAGAAAGTAAAATTTAAAGTATTTAAAATTTTAAGTTAGTTGACAAAAAAAATTAAGTATTATTACAAAGGTGGATTAAGAATAACATCTTGTGTAAATGGAACACTCTGGCCATATTTGATGAATTACAGTATATTCTCCACAACTAACTACACTTATAACAATGGTGTAATTGATATTTACTATGTGATTTTCAAATCAAATCTTGCTCAAAGGTTTTAAAGAACTCTCTTTTCTTTATTGATTTAGAAACTCTCTTAAAACTAAACCAAAACCTCTAAGTCTCTTATAGAACAACTCTTCATAGACACTTGCTTATATAGAGATTAGCGTCTCCTAATCCTATATGGAATACAAAGCCTTATCTAAATTTCTTTGGACTTATCTAGACTTCTTATTTTGTATTCATCATTATCTCTTTAAGCTACTCCTTAAGAGATAACTCCTTCAAGCAATAGGAATTATCCAACATTCACCCTCTTAGTTTCAGCTTGAACTTCAGGAGACTCGATTGCTTCCACTCCGATGAGACTGGGCATTTCAGTGAACTTGATTCTTCCCAATGGTTTGGTGAGTATGTCCGTCTTCTGTTCCATGCCTGGTACATGCTCAACTTCAATCTGCTCACTCTCCACGCATTCACGAATGAAGTGAAACTTCTTGAGAATGTGCTTGCTCCTCCCATGGAAAACCGGGTTCTTGGTCAAGGCTATGGCTGATCTGTTGTCAATCCTTAGTGTGATCTTCTCTTCTTCACTTTAGATTTCCTGTAACAACTCCTTAAGCCATATAGCTTGTTTTGTTGCTTCGGTGGCTGCCATGAATTCTGCTTCACATGAGGAGAGTGCAACCGTAGGCTGCTTCTGCGACGTCCATGTGATTGGTGCTGATCCTAGACAAAACAAGTGTCTAGATGTGCTTCTACCATCGTTCACATCAATGTTATGACTACTGTCACTATAGCCAATGACCTTCCTCGATCCAGTTCTCTTGAAAAACAACCCCATGTTTGCCATTCCTTTTATGTACCTTAACACATGCTTCAAGGCTTGACCGTGTGACTTCCTTGGACTCTGTATATAACGGCTAAGAACTCCCACTCAATATGCTAAGTCTGGTCTTGTGTGAACAAGATACCTTAAGCATCTGATTGTTCTTCTATACTCTGTGGCGTCGATCTCTTCTTCATTTTCAGCTTTTGAAAGCTTTAAATTTGCCTCCATTGGTGTGTGAGTCGGATTGCAGGTCTCCATCCCAGTATCTAGAAGTATCCCTTTAGCATAACGTTCTTGCTTAATTCTGATCCCATCTTCACTTTGAATCACTTCTATACCGAGATAGTATGTTAGTTTCCCAAGATCTGACATCTCGAATCTTCTTGACATATCTTCTTTGAACTCATCAATGATTCTTCGTGACGTTCCTGTCACAAAAAGATCATCAACGTAGATAACAATTATCAAGAGATCCCTTCCATTCTTCTTGAGATAAACAGAGGTTTCTTTCAAGCATATCTCGAACTTCATCTCTCTTAAGACATAGTCTAGCTTCTGGTTCCAAGCTCTAGGAGCTTGCCGCAGTCCGTACAAGGCCTTGTGAAGTCTGTAAACATAGTTCTCTTTTCCTTTCTCCACAAAACCTTCAAGTTGGCAAACATATACCTCTTCACTTAGTTCACCGTTCAGGAAAGTCGTTTTAACATCTAGATGGTGAATCTCCCAGCCTCTAGTTGCCGCATAAGCTATGAGTAACCGTATGGTTTCAATTCTTGCAACCGATGCAAAAGCATCTTCGAAATCCACTCCTTGTTGCTGAACATAGCCCTTTGCTACTAGTCTAGATTTGTGCTGATTCACTGATCCATCAACCATTCTCTTGAGTTTAAAGATCCATCTAAGTCCTATTGTCTTCATGTTACTTGACTTCTTAACAAGCTCCCATGTTCTGTTTTTTATGATCGACTCTAGCTCACTTTCCATGGCTTTAATCCACTCTTCTGAACTAGCAGCTTCAAAGTAATTCTCTGGTTCTCCATCTACTGTGAGCAACAATTTTATGCCTTCAAAGTCTGCAAGTAAGGCATAATCATCAAGATAACTTGGTTTCGATATCACGCGACCATATCTAGTCACCACGGGTTGAGGACCGGCTTCAGCTTGGTTATCGAACTGATTTCCTGCTCCCTCGTCTTCCTCATCTTGATTTATATGCCCTTGATCATTTTTCTGCTCATCTAACTGTTCTTGTTCACCGTTTTCTTCTATTGGTTCGTAATGTGGTAAGGTGAACATTCCTGGATCCCCATGTTCTTCTCTTGTTGCAGGCGACCAATCCCATGATTTATCTTCATCGAATACCACGTCTATACTAACAATAATTCTGTTCGTAACCGGATCGTAGAGTCTATATGCTTTGGAACCTGGTTTGGTTCCTAGATTAATCACTGTCCTTGATCTCTCTTCTAGTTTCTTCAGATATGGACCATTAATCTTCGTATAAGCGACACAACCAAAAATCCTCAAGTGCTCGATGTTTGGTTTTCTTCCTGTGAGGCTTTCATATGGCGTTTGCTTGTCTAATGCCTTTGTAGCAACTCTGTTTATTATGTAGGTAGAGTGTCGGACAGCTTCTCCCCATAATGTGTTTGGAATTTTCATTCCCTTGAGCATGGTTCTAGTCATCTCCATCAAGGTTTTATTTCTTCTTTCTACTACACCGTTCTGCTGTGGTGTGTAGGGTGCCGTTAGATGCCATGAAATCCCATTCTCTTCACAGAATGAGTTGAATTCTATTGAGTTAAACTCTCCTCCTCTATCGGTGCGAAAAGTTTTTATTGTCGAGCTTGTTTGCTTCTCAACATACTCCTTAAACTTTTTGAATCGATCGAATGCCTCGCTCTTCTCCTTAAGTAGCATCGTCCACATATAACGTGAGAAGTCATCAATCAAAACAAATACATACCGATTATTCGATGGTGTTGGTGGAGAGATTGGTCCACACAAGTCTCCATGAACTAATGCCAATGCTTGTGTTGCACGGAAACTTGTGTTGGCTGGGAAAGTGTTCCTCGTTTGTTTTCCGGCTAAGCAAGCATCACATACATGCTTCTCATGTACTGTTCGTGGCATTCATGTGGTCATCTCATTCCTAACCATGTTATTTAGGACACCAAAGCTTACATGTCCTAGTATCGCATGCCAACGGCTAGGTTATGTCGTATCCTCCTTTTGAACTTGTAGGCATCTTGGGTAACTTATCTCTATCGGTGTTTTGTAGAGGCGATTTGGTGATCTTGTGACTTGTACAAGCAGCTGTCCTGAAGGGTCTCTTAGATACAAGATTTCTTTCTTCATGTGTACCTCATACCCATTCTTTGTTGCTTGTCCAAGACTTATTATGTTATGTTTTAAGTCTGGTATGTAGTAAATCTCCTCGAGAGCTCTCTTCTCTCCTGTTTTACCAACAAACACAATTGTTCCTTTGCCAACAATGTTAACATAAGAACCATCACCAAATCTAACTTTTCCGTTGAGGTTTTCGTCTAAGCTTGAAAAATAATGTTTGTTTCCCGTCATGTGGTTGCTTGCACCATTATCTAGATACCACACACTTTCACCGCCATTGTTGATATCATAGTTCTTTGGAAACACCTTGTCTTCATTCAAGAAGACTACCTCATGGACATAGAGTGCATCATCCGCCGTATGAGTCTCATTCAAGTTTGCTTCTTGTGGCTTTGGTCTCTCAGGACAGATTGATGAAAAGTGACCCGGCTTGTCTCATCTCCAGCATATTATCTTTGGTCTATCCTTCTTCTGCTTTTGATTATTTTCACCAATGTCTCCTCCTGAGTTTTGTCCTTCAGACCTTCCACGTCCTCTTCCTCTCCCACCGATACCTCTGCCTCTTCCTCTGCCTCAGAATCCTCCACGACCTCCACGATTGCTCTGATCGTTGCTTGTCCACATGAGTTTTCCCTGGTCCTCCTTTTGACCATCATCGCTTATACGTTCTTCGTATGTTTTAATTCTCCTAACTATGTCTTCGAATCCCGTAGTCTTTAGATCCAAGACTTGTTCAAGAGAAGCTACGATCTGAATAAATTTCGATCTTGGAAGCCCCTTTAGAAACTTCTTAACCATCTTCGTTTCTTCTATGGCCTCTCCCAAGGATGCTGCTCTTGATGCTATTCCCTGTATTTTTCCTACAAAGTCATCAACTGAATCGGAATCGCTCATCTGGATCTTGTCGAATTCCGTCATCAAAGTTTGGAGTCTAGCCTCTTTCACGCGTTCCGCTCCTAGGTATCGTGACTTAATGGCTTCCCAAATCTCTTTTGGTGTGGTTAATTCTCCTATTTGTAAGAGCAAGCTCTCAGGGATGGACTGAAATAGAAGTGCCTTCACCGTGACGTTCTTCATTCTATCAGTTGACCCAGGATCAATGGTGTCCAAAGTATCGTACACCTCCAGCATATGCTTCATCCTCATTGCCCAAACAGTATAGTTTGTAGAGGACAACATCAGACATTGTAACGATGAGGTACCAATGTCTTTTGTTCGTGTTTAGAGGTGGTGTCGTCCCCCATGTTTGACAACATGAGCTTCTTCTTAACTTCTTTTAATCACTGCTCTGCTACCAAATCAAATCAAATCTTGCTCAAAGGTTTTAAAGAACTCTCTCTTCTTTATTGATTTAGAAACTCTCTCAAAACTAAACCAAAACCTCTAAGTCTTTTATGGAACAACTCTCCATAGACACTTGCTTATATAGAGATTAGCTTCTCCTAATCCTATATGGAATACAAAGCCTTATCTAAATTTCTTTGGACTTATCTAGACTTCTTATTTTGTATTCATCATTATCTCTTTAAGCTACTCCTTAAGAGATAACTCCTTCAAGCAATAGGAATTATCCAGCAGATTTAGGTCAGCAGACTATTTGTGACAATTTACTCAGAAAAATCTATTTTTCACCATCTCTTCCTAAATATTTTTGTAGAGAAACGATTAAAGAAAAAATTCTCATATGCGTGTTCACATAAGTAGTTATGTGAAATTTGGACCCAGAAACTATTTGAACTATTTTCCCCCATGATCATAAGATCATATAAGAAAACTTCCTAAATAAGTTAATTACCTAAAGTACACTATTGGACATGAGCTAAAGTTGGTTTGTTTTTTAAATAGCTAGGTGAATATACGACAGTTTCCTAAGAAGATTATAATCGTTAATATCCTAATTAAAATCTCTAACTTAACCTCTTAGGAGTATGCAGGAATCGCCAAAGAGGTTATATGAGCTTTTGGGTGACTGTTTGGGAGCTAAATGACGTCATTAAAATAACAAAAAAAAACCCAAATTAATATCGACCCTTATGCATAACTGAATTGTATACAATTACGTCCACTTAATCCATTCAAGGTAAACCCGATCTTTAGCTAAGCTAGACAGCTAAGTGTCTGCTTTACGGAATACTAAGAGACATCAATATATATAAACCTTACTGTATAAATTCAGTATCATATATGTGTGTGAATTTATGCAGTAATGCATGATGTTATCAAAGTGGAATGAAAAGTTAAGGATATGCAAAATCCCGAAAAGGATAAGAAATATTTAGAAGTACATATTAAGAAGAAACTGACAGAGTTTCGTAAACTGATCTAAGAAGAAAAGTTAAGGATATGTTCTTTCTTTTCTTTTTTTGGTTCAAATGAGTATTTATGTTCAATATCATTTAATACATCTATATATACATTTTTTGAGACATTTATAAAATAAATCCTGAAGTTCATACATATTTACAAGTATGCTATTAGCATTAATTTTTTTTTCATTTAATTAATTAATATTAAGTTTCTATTTTTGAAAACAAGATTTCTCATCCTAAATAAATTTCCAAAACAATTGGAACCACTTTCTTTAACATTAAATATTAAGTTTATAATTAATTTAATTAATATTAAGTTTCCAATTTTACAAAACAATATTTTCTCCATACACAAATTTCCTAAACAATCGGCCTAATCAATAAACAAATTGATTTTCGATCTTGGAGGAGGATCAGTGGCCGAGATTTTTGATCTCAACGCATTGCTCTCAACTATTTAAAACTAATTTTTACTTTCATGGGTTTCATATGATGAATTTTTGCGGATTAAAATTTTTTGAACATGTTGTCTGACCCGCCTAGCATGACGGGTTTGGACTATAAAACCAACACTAAAACTATTAGTTTATCTCATATATACTATAGATTTGTAATCATAGTTTTGAAAATTAACTTATAAATTATTTAGTATATGAAACTACAAAATATTACACATAATATAACCCATTCTTAATATTCCAAAAAAAAAAATTAATACACATAAAAATATACACTAACATACTATATAGGCATATACCTCTGTTTAATTCTAAAGAACAAAACAAATCTAGAATTTTATATCCTATCTAATAACAAATTTAATGTAATTAAGTTATAAACTTTATAAAACGTAAGAATAAGAAAAAAAATTCTAAACAAAATTCTAAATTAATTAGACAAAATTTAATTAATTGAAAATTTAAAAACTAAATAAATTAAAAATTATTATTTAAAATACAATAATTTATAATTTAGTACCGCGGTATACCGCGGGTGAAATCCTAGTGTACATTACAATAGGTTGCATAAATTTATGTATTTCATTTTTTTCCTGGATTCCGTTGAATAAAATCTTCGAACAGCTCGAAAGACCAAATCGGGTAATCAGATCTGAAATTTTCTTATACTAATGTTTAGATTAGATTAAAATTAAATTGCTTTGAACTATTTACTCATGTATTTTTGTGGAGATTACTTTATAAAAGCAATCCTTGCCCGCACGACCAAACATTATTGCACATCAAACATGTTCTTTTTTTTCTTTTCTTTTTTTTTTTGCTGGAAAAAAGTATTAATATGCTTTATTAGTTGCAATTTATTTGTTGGGTAGTTAGCTGGCAATTTGATGCCCCCTCAAGAATTTAAAAAAAAAAAAAACATAAAGCCAAACAATCGACCACTTTTTAATTCATCAAAACATTGTCGTTTCAGTTAACATGGACGCTATTTTGTAATTCTAAACCTAGTTATTTCTTCTTTTTCTTGTGTTTAGTACTATTTTTATCGATAATTAATTCTAGAGAACTAATACCGAAAATTAATTGGAAGAATAAAATTCCAATCTAATAGCTTTGTCTTTTCCAGTTATGAAGAAATTTTTTTCCATTGTTTATCTCGCAGTATCATTTAGTCTTATATTTTGTTTCATGTAGATAGTTGTTTCATAAATTAATTATGTGTGTAAATTATACGATGTAATTTTGTAAAGTTCAGAATCACTTTAAAAGATATATTTAATATATATATATATATATATATTGTATATTTAAAATAGTTTATTATGTGTGAAAGACTCTAAATCTTTGTAAAACAGGGAAGTATTAGATGACATTAATCCCTTATCTTGACTAGAAAACAGCAGAGAACAAATTATTATGAAAGAAAATGCTTAAACATGCAACCAGACATGAGTTTATAAATCAGACTTCTCAAATGCTTTATACTTCAAAACCAGAGGAAGAATGAATACTACTATGATACTGTCTCAAATTACTTACACATTATGTCTAATCGTTATACATCCAAATCACCAAAATGCGGCAAGATTAGTCTGCTTTTTTCTTTCTTTGTGTGTGCAAAGGTTAGTCTATGATCAAGAATGTAATTAGGCATCATATGTCATAGTTAACTTAACGTACGATAGTAACCCGCCTAGAGTTAGATACTGTAAAAATGTGAAACATATTCATATTAATACACATAGGAATTCTAATACACAACTGTTACAAGAAAGTTTGTTAGAGGGAAACGAAGAAGAAGAAGAATCTTCGTATTTCTCATTCATGATCTCGGTTGTGTTTACATTCACTTATATTAGTGAAGCTACCCGGTTTAACTCTGATTTACAACCAAATCACAATTATAATTGGTTTAGTATAAACCATTCTCTATATACTCTAATAGCTTCCCTCAAGATGGAAAGTATATAGATTTGAGAGCCATCTTGCCAATAAAAGCGTTGAACTGAGCCGGTAGTATAGCCTTTGTGAACACCTCCGCGAGCTGTTGATCTGTTTTGACGTGGAGAGTCTTAATCAAACCACTAACAACTTTGTCTCGCACAATGTGACAATCTAGCTCCACATGTTTGGTGCGTTCATGGAAGACATCATTATTTGCTATATGTATAGCTGTTGTTGAATCGCAAAAGAATGCCACAGATTTTGTTTGAGGAGCTTGAAATTCACTGAGAAGATTAACAAGCCAAGGTACCTCTCTCACGCCAAAATCCATTGCTCTGTATTCAGATTCTGTTGAAGAATGAGAAGCAACCTGCTGCTTCTTTGACTTCCAGGATATCAAAGAGTTACCAAGAAACATGCAGAAATCTGATGTCGAACGCCTAGAGTCACGGCATGAAGCCCAATCTGCATCAGTGTAGGCTTGAAGAACCAAATCACAAACAGCTGAGTAGAAAAGACCATTCCCAACTGTTCCTTTAACATAATGCAAAACTTTAAGAGCTGCCTGCATATGTGATTGCTTAGGAGCTGCAGTAAATTGACATAAACGATTGACTGCATACGTGATGTCAGGCCTAGTGGTAGTCAAATACATCATTTTCCCAACTAATCTTCTGTAGGAAGCAGAGTCCTCTAGTAGTGGTTCCTTACTATCAGAAACCAGCTTTATACTAGGTTCCATTGGTATAGAGGATGGCTTGCAAGCTAAGAGACCAGCTTCTTCTAATAAACCCAAAGCATATTTTCATTGGCAAATGGATATTCCCGAAGCATTTCTAGCAATTTCCAAACCAAGAAAGTATTGAAGACTACCTAAGTCTCGAAGCTTGAAAGCCTTCTGCAGATTCTCCTTTAACTGAGCCACTTCACTATCATCATTGCTTGTAATGATGATATCATCAACATATACAAGGACTGCAACATACTTTCCATTAACATTCCTCACAAAAAGAGTATGGTCTGCGTGTGATTTCTGGAACCCCAAAGACATTAGTACGACACTGAATTTCAAGAACCATTGTCTGGAAGCCTGTTTTAAACCATATAAAGACTTTTGCAATTTACATACTGCATTTGGAGGAAGAGTCTCACCTTCTTTTGTTGTATAGCCAGGTGGTAGAGTCATATAAATCTCCTCTTCTAGATCTCCATTTAGAAAGGCATTTGAAACATCTAATTGATGTAAGCTCCACTTCTTTGCAGCTGCAACAGCTAATAGAGTCTTCACTGTTGTCATTTTCGCCACTGGAGAGAAAGTGTCTACAAAATCAATCCCTTCTTGTTGAGTATAACCCTTGGCCACTAGTCTGGCTTTGTAGCGCTCTAAACTGCCATCAACATTCAACTTCACCTTATAAACCCATTTACATCCAATTGCATGCTTGTCAGGTGGAAAAGAACAAATCTTCCAAGTTGTTGTACTTTCTAAAGCATGCAATTCTGCATTCATGGCTTTTAACCAGTCATCAGATCTCTTAGCTTGAGCAAAAGAAGTTGGTTTTGCATGCTTTGTGACAGAACAAATATAGGCCCTATAAGGTGTAGATAACTCATCGTAGCTCATATATTTCGAGAGAGGATATTCAATACCAGTCGAAGACAAGTTGCAGTAATAATCCTCTAGATAAGTCGGTGGTCTACTCTTTCTGCGAGTGTCTGATTTATCAGAACTAGTTGTGCCTACATGAACTGTTTTATTGACTACGTCATTCACAACTGTAGGAGATTTACTCATAACTATAGGAACATTATCAATAGTCTCATCTGAATTGTTCACAACTGTAGACACATCATTGCTGGAGAAGTAATATGGTAAGACAGTAGATTCACCTTTAGCATAGGAAAAAATCTCTTCATGAAAGACAACATTGCATGAAACATGTATGGTATTGGTCTCCAAATCCAGTAATCGATGTCCCTTAACACCTGGAGGATAGCCAAGAAACACGCATGCTTTTGCTCTTGATTGGAATTTGTTTCTGTTCTTAGAAGAGGTGGAACTGTAACATAAACAACCAAAGACACAAAGACCACCATAATCAGGCAATTTAGAAGTAAGAACCTCATATGGACACTTATCTTGAAGTAGAGGAGTAGGCAGTCGATTAATGAGAAAAGCTGCAGTGAGTACACATTCTCCCCAATATTCAATAGGTACTCTAGATTGAAACATAAGTGATCTGGCAACATTTAATATATGTTGATGTTTTCGTTCAACTACTGAGTTCTGCTCTGGTGTCTCTGGACAGGAGAAGTAGTGAATGATACCTTTTGCCTTGAACAACTCCACAAACTTTAATTCTGGTGCATTATCTGATCTAACCCCTTTCAATGTGCTCTTATACTGAGTTTCTATCATCTTCAGATAGTCAGGAAAGATTGTGAGAACTTCACTCTTGTTCCGGAGTAGTTACAACCAAGTGACTCTTGTATGATCGTCAACTATGGTTAAAAAATATCTATATCCATCTAGTGTTGGCACTGCAAAGGGACCCCAGACATCAATATGAACAAGGTCAAAAGAAGAGGCACAAACATGATTATTAGATCGAAAAGGAAGATGCTTTTGCTTTGCAAGAGGACAAATAGTGCAGTGAAAAGATCTTTTATTCCTCATTTTGAATCCAAGTACATCTGTGACAATGTCAACTTTCGATATAGAGGGATGTCCTAATCTGCTATGCCATATACTAGAATCAACAACAATGTTCGTTGAAAAAGTAACTTTCTGAGTAGTAGGGTTCTTGATGCTCTGAACATCCAAGACATATAGATTGGAGATTTCTTCACCCCTCCCAATCATCAAACCCTTGATAGGATCCTGTATCAGACAAGAATCCTCATCAAATGTTACTCTATAACCCAGATCTTTGGTCAACTGACTGATACTCAGAAGATTCAACCTAAAATCATGAATATAAAGCACATTGCTCAGTATTAGACCTTCATTTAACTGCACTGTACCTATTCCTGTGATTTTTACTCCAAAACCAGTAGGTAGAGTGACTGAATTATTTAGAGTTTCTGATAAACTCAAGAATAGGTTTTTATCATGACAAACATGATGTGTTGCCCCACTATCTATTATCCAGGATTCTGATTTTAAAAAATTACCAGTAGCTCTCAAAACTCCAACAAAACCAATAGTGGATGAAGAGAAAGCTATACCAGGCAATGCAGTTATAGTAGCACCAGAAGTAGGAGCAGTGTTGGTAGGTTTGTGTTGAGAGTTGAAGTAAGCAATGACCCCATTGATCTGATCTTTAGAGAGAACCTTTGTCAAGCCATCAATCAAGTCGCTTGTAGTAGTCTCTGTCATAGCCAGCTGAGCAACAACCGGTTTGATAGGGGCAGACTGTCTCTCAAGATATGGAGTCTTCTCTGTCTGATTCTTGTGTTTATGTTTAAAACCAACTGGATAACCATGAATCTTGTAGCCTCTGTCAACTGTGTGACCTATATAACCACAATGTGAGCATATCAGTTTATGTGGTTTCCCATTATTATATGTTGCATTCACCGAAGCTTGGACTTGATCTGGCGCTACAACTTGGAAAGCAACAGCATTAGAAGGAGCTGGTGTGAATCTTCTCTAACTGTGATCTTGATCCAATAAATTGTAGATTTCTGCTAGAGTAGGAACATGCTTTTTCATAATGATTTAGCTCCTGATGACAACATAAGATTCATTGAGGCCAGCCAGAAACTTTATCACACGAGCATGATCCGCTTTCTTCTCCATTGCTTTACAACAATCACATCTCTTACACAGTGTCACACAATCAGAACCATCTAGCTCATTCCAAAGAGTCCTTAAGGTGGTATAATATGTGGAAAGATCCATAGTTCCCTGCTGCAAATACCATATTTGTTGAGATAACTGATATGATCATGGAAGATTGGTGATATGATACCGAGTGAAAAGATTTGTCCATATCTCAGACGCATCATCAAAACGAAGTATACTCTTATAGATTTGTCTTGATACTGAATTCATAAGCCAAGACTTCACCATACTGTTACAGCGTGACCAAATCCTAAAAATATCATCTGATTCAGGTGGTCGCGGAACAGATCCATCAATGAACACAAGCTTGTTCTTTGCATCTAAAGCAACTTTCATCGCAATTTGCCAATCATCATAGTTTGTACCATCCAATACTTCAGAGATAATAGAAATACCAAGATTATCACCATTCATGAGGTAGTACGGTGAGTGTATATTGTAATACGATTCAGTCACCGAAGCTCGCCTCTGAGATCTGGTTACAGGTGAGTCTTCTTGAGAGGAATCCTCGCGATTTGTCGATCTCCGAGCTGAAGAAGCTACACGGACCGTGCGATTTAGGTTTCACCGGTTAGTCACCATCGTTGATAACAGATTTAAAAAGAAAAAAATGAAGATATATTTTGATCGATACAACGATTCTTCAGCAAATAGCTAAACGAATCGATCGAAACAGAGCTTAATCGATACAAATCGAAGAGAAATGAAGAAATTTAGGTCAAGAATCGGATGAATCTTTGGGATTCATCGCTCTGATACCATGTTACAAGAAAGTTTGTTAGAGGGAAGAAAGTTTGTTAGAGGGAAACGAAAAAGAAGAAGAATCTTCGTATTTCTCATTCATGATCTCGGTTGTGTTTACATTCACTTATATTAGTGAAACTACCCGGTTTAACTCCGATTTACAACCAAATCACAATTATAATTGGTTTAGTATAAACCATTCTCTATATACTCTAATAACAACATCGTTGGAAACCAACGTTGCTTACAACCAACGGCGGACCCACGTATAGTTAAGGGTGGTCAGCTGACCTGGTCAAATTTTGAAAATTTCTCTAGTAGTATAATCTAAATCTAATTTAATATAAAATATTGCAGCAATTTGACCTCCCTAATTTTATGGTGACATCGAAGGCCCAGCCCACAATGAAACAAAGTTTTTTTTGTTTTAAGTTAGAAATAAATTAGCCCATATTTTAACCTAAATATTAATATTTGTCAAACCAAAGTGAGTTTAAATAAAGAAAAAAAAAGAACTTTTGTCTCATACGTGCCTCAGTTTTGTAATTTTCTTCTTCCCAACTCACGATTCACGAACAGAACAGAGCAGGTCGACCTCTTCAATCGATTAATCAAGTAAGTTTATAAACACTAGATTTTGTTTTTACAATGATTTAATTAAATTGTATTCAAATTTCAATATAGATTAATATATAGGAGTTAAGTCTTAGAATTGCAATAAAATTTTGTGCTTGTATAAAAGGTAAACAATTTGTAATTATAAATTTATAATCCAACTTTTTGTGATCATAATTAATGAGTTAAAAATTTCTTTTATTTAACTCATATTTACTGTTTAATATTAATAGTTGATTGTGTACGTACACCAATTTGTTGCTTAATCATGTATAGACTTTTGGTTAAATTGGTGTTGATGAACTATGTAGAAAAAAAAAGAAGAAAAATTGTGTGTATCATAATTCATTTGGTATATACATATATATATATATATATATTTATTTATTTAATGTTGACAATTTTGTTTTCATAATTTGGTTTCAGTGAAAGGCTCGGAGCAATGAACACTTTGAAAAAATATTATAAAAGAAAAGAACCATCTCCACCTCAGAGTGAATCAGATGATATTGACTTACCTGGGATCCAACAGATCGAAAAAGAATAGCTGATTATCATCTGAATCAAAGAGATGAGGTAATTCAGAGATACTTGATTAGAGGATCTTGTCAACCTCGTGGGCATACTTTTAAACAAATTCTGATAGAAAAGACACCGAGACGTTTTAATCCAGCTTGGTTTGATCGATACCAAAACTGGTTAGAGTATAGTGTGAAAGAAGAAAAAGCTGTTTGCCTGTGTTGTTACTTGTTCAGAGATAGTGTTGGGAAAGCTGTGAGAAGTGATGCATTTATCACAGATGGATTCTGTAGGTGGAATAATTTCAAAAGTTTTTCAGATCATGTGGGAGATGTTGATAGTTTTCATAACAACGCAGTTATGAAGTGTGAAAATTTGATGAAACAAGGTCAGTCAATTGAGCATGTTTTGCATAAACAGGACGATATTACAAGAAATGAGTATCGTATTCGGTTGAATGCTTCAGTTGATGCTTCCAGATATTTATTGCGACAAGGTTTACCTTTCCGTGGTCATGATGAGTCTGAAAAATCTGCTCATCGAGGAAACTTTGTGGAACTTTTGAAGTACACTGCTGATCAGAATGAAGTTGTAAGGAAGGTTATTTTAAATAATGCTCCTGGAAATAATCAAATGAAATGTCCTAATATTCAGAAAGATATTGTTCATTGTTTTGCAGAGGAAGTAGTCAAATCTATTATTGAGGAGATTGATCATGATGTTTTTGCTTTGTTGGTGGATGAATCTGCTGACGTTTCTGATAAAGAACAAATGGCAGTAGTGTTTAGATTTGTTGATAAAAGTGGGATAGTCAAAGAGAGATTCTTGAGTATTACACATGTGAGTGAGACATCTGCAACATCTTTGAAATCTGCTATTGATGATTTGTTTGCTAAATATGGATTGAGTATTAAAAAGTTGAGAGGGCAAGGCTATGATGGAGCAAGTAATATGAAAGGCGAATTCAATGGATTAAGAGCATTAATTATGAGGGAAAGCACATCAGCATATTATGTCCACTGTTTTGCTCATCAACTTCAGTTAGTTGTTATAGCAGTTGCAAAAAAACATTTTAATGTTGGAGACTTTTTTGATATGATTTCTCTGTTGTTGAATGTGGTAGGAGCTTCATGCAAAAGAAAAGATCTGATCCGAGAGAGTCATAGAAAAAAGATTCAAGAAGAAATTAATAATGGTGAAAGAAGTACTGGAACAGGGTTGAATCAAGAGATCTCTCTTCAAAGACCAGGAAATACCCGTTGGAATTCTCACTACAGAACTCTAGTGCGATTGATTGAGTTATTTTCTTCTATCATCGAGGTGCTCGAGTACATTGAGAATGAAGGTGTAGATGACTTGAAAAGACGTCAAGCAAATGGTCTCCTTAACTATTTGCATAGCTTTGATTTTGTGTTTTATTTGCAAATGATGATACACCTTTTAGGACTCACAGAGAATTTGTCAATGGCGCTACAAAGACAAGATCAAGATATTTTAAATGCTATGTCATTGGTAGGATCAACTAAGAGACAACTCAATTGTTTAGGGATGATAGGTGGAATTCTCTCATGATGAAAGTTTCTTCATTTTGTGAGAAACATGAGCTTGAAACGGTTGAGATGGAGGCAGATTTTGTTGACCCAAAGAGACGAAGAAAAAAAAACAGGAGTATCAAATATGGATCACTACAAGGTCAATTTCTTATATGTTGTCTTGGATATGCAACTTCAAGAATTTAACGACCGCTTTAATGAGGTGAACACTGAATTGCTTATTTGTGTTGCTTCTCTATCTCCCATTGATGCATTTTCTGAGTTTGATCACTCAAAGTTATTGAGGTTATCTAAGTTCTATCCAGATGACTTTAGTTCGGGGGAGTTCATATCTCTTGAGAAATAATTATCTATCTACATTGATAATGTACGAAATGATGACAAATTTTCTAATTTGAAGAATCTAGGGGACCTTGCTCGATTGTTGGTGGAAACACGAAAACATATGTCATATCCTTTGGTTTACAGGCTTTTGAATTTGGTTTTGATTTTGCCGGTTGCTACTGCAACTGTTGAGAGATGTTTTTCAGCCATGAAATTCATAAAGACGCATCGACGTAATCGGATTGGAGAATTTTTAAATGATTATTTAGTTTGTTTTATCGAGAAAGATGTGTTCAGTATTATTACAAATGAGATTGTGATAAAAAGATTTCAGAACATGAAGAATCGTAGAATGCTATTGTAGGATGTTTTTCTTGGATGTTGTATTTTTTTTAATATGAAAGAATTTTTTTACTATGTTTTGACCTGGGTGAAAAAAATTCCTGGGTACGCCACTGCTTACAACGTCAACCTCTTGAGTCTTAAGAAACGTTAATCATTGCCGGTGTCAAACTANTTAGTAATACATTTATCTTCTGGTACACATCTAAAAGTGTTTAAAAAAACAATTTCACTTAACTCCCTATATGGGATTAATGCCAGCCCGTCTCACCAAAATCAAAATAAGTTTTTGCGAAAAAATAATAATCAAAATAAGTTTTTGCGTAAAAAAATAATCAAAATAATCAAACATACCGTGTAACCATGTCTTTTTTTACTGATATGTGGATTTTCATTCTCTGAAATGATTAAAGCAACATAATAAGATTCATATGAATAATAAAAGAGAATAATAGAAATTATGTTTTTGTGTGATTCTTACAGTGCCAAGATCAGCTCCAGGTTTCCGCAGTGCTGCTTGTGTATTGACGCCACAAGTGAAGGACTTTCACTTGCACCCTCCACGCCGTCTTGTAAGTGCGGACATCTCTCAAAAAACCAAATATTGCAGCCATTTCTCTTTTAGATATGAGGTTGTAGGTTTTGGTTGTAGATGTTTTGTATAGTTTTTGAAGTTGATATTTATATATCTAAATATGCTTGATGAGAAAGGAGTCTTTTATCGAGACCAATGAAAGCGAAATTTAATTGTATTCCGTTTTTAGTTGTTTATATTATTACCAAACAATATTCAGTTTCTAAGTAAAATATATACTGAATTAAATGTATGTCTTCTTGCTAAAGTTAAATATTTGTGAATATTGGTTTTTAAATCATTCTAAAATTGGATTTTCGGTTTAGGAAATTTATTAATGTTAATATAATTATGGAGATTGTAAACTTTTGTTATGGAAAATATGGTGTATGTCATTTAAATTTGAGAGATTCTAGCATCCATAAAAATAGTTTTGGAGATTTAATGGGTTAAACTTTAATGGATAGAGTTGTTTTTGGAAAAATCGGAATGTATAGATGTTGTTAAGATTCTATGGCAATAAATGTAACAAATGTCGGTCAATTTAAGAAAGTTTAGTATTTTAATTTCTCTCCAATGTTATTTATGAAATTGTTTTAGAGATTAATGTTGTAAATAAAATAAATTAAATAACCAAAACTTCAAGGACATAATACAAAATGTATTTCAAAAATAATAATATAGATTATTGCTTTATGAAAACTGATCTTTTTACTACCTTATTTGCCAACGTATATAAAGTGGAATGGTAAAAAAATAGTCATCAACTCATTCTTATAGCTAGTTTTTTTTTGTTGCCAACAATCATTCTTATAGTTAAATACAGAAATTAAGCCATGAAAAACTTGGTGCATATATCATATCGTAAAATCAAAATGTTTTAACGCTTTTAATTAGCTCCGTTCCTATTACCACAGATGCAAAACAACACTATATATTTAACAGAAGTTAGTATATTATGGGGTCATTAGTGAAATCTCCATGTTTGGATTAAAATATTTAGTATAAATTTGCGATAATAAGGTAATTTAATTAAAAGAATCCTACCAAACATAATTAGAGATCAAGGTGCAACGTGTGTCGGATATTCCTCAGCATCATTGTTCATACTAAATCAATAAGTGCTTAAACAAAATAACTATTATATTAATATGTGTTATAGACACTTTAAATATATATTTGTGTGTGCAACAGACACTTTAAATATAGACGTAGATTTTTTGTCCAAGAAAAAATATATAGACGTAGACGCAAACCACACGCATATATTAGAAAAGGATAAACGCAAACCAATATCGAATCATCGGTTAACTGATGAATATGGCTGATTGGCTGCAGCGTTATGGATGATACTGGAGACTGGAGAGTAAATAAATAGCTCCAAATGTTTATAGTACCGGCGCAAAATGTCAATATAACCGGAGTCTCTTGAACCAAGTAGTTGACGAGTTCTTAGAGAAATTGTGATTTTTTTTCCGAATGATCGTGCTACCGTTTTATATAAAAGTGGCCCTTAAAAAAAAACACTAACATCTAAATTATTGTTTAAACACCTAAGATTGAAAGAAAATTTGCAAGAGATACAAACTAATCTCTCTGCTTAGCATAGCAATAAGAGGCAATTATTTGATGTATCTTAATGAAATTTTGATTCGGCTGACGATTGGTAGGTGAAGAGAATGTCTTTATTCGCTACTCTATATAATAATTGACATTATACGACCACCCTTTTTGCAAATACAAGACCACCTAAT
>NC_025695.1:3549499-3550719 GCF_000633955.1 Camelina sativa | reverse complement strand
CCCTGTCCAACCTGAACCCAAAGGAGCTTTCTTCTACCAGCAGGATTTCTTCTGACGGAACTGGGAGTGACTCTTGTAGCACACCCAAATCTCTTGAATCTGGCAAGCTCTCAACCACATCTAAAGCGTTCTACCTTCGTACCTCGACGCCGGCGCTGCGAACCATCTCAACTATCCCCCAAGTGAAACCCTCCAGAACTTTCATCAGTTTTTCGAGGTGGATCCAACTGGGGAAAGTCCCACGTATGATTGCTCCGACGAAGGCCTGTAGATTCCGACGAACTGATGCGACGGTGAAAGAAAAGAGGAGTCTTGGCGGCGCTAACCTAATTGCCTTGGGTGTCCCTCGTTTGGACCCTGTTTTTTGCCAAGTGGGCCTAGGCCCATTAACCTCTTCCTGTTGGACCAACCCATTAAGGTGCTATACAATTCATATGTCCATAAAATCCAGGTCCGTTATAAATTTCTCCTTGCCTCAACTTCGCGTAATTTTGTTTTTTTTTCTGGAATCAGTTGATAGAAGACGTCGCCTGTTTTCTAGTCAAACATTGTTGCTTTGTTGGTCAATAATGCTTATTAGAACCTGGTCTATAGTTTCACCTAATGATACCATCACGTTCATGAACCTTACTTGTAAAACCCCCAATCCCACTTATTCCCTTTTGAACCTAGGGTTTGTTCTCCAATGTCTTGCTAATTTCGACTACAAATTTTGTGTGGAATTCCTTAACCTCCATGGCCACTGGCTTCATGTGAGGGAGGACCCACCTGCTATGTTACGATGTTACATCTATCTATATCACTACACCCTTGTTGAGAACTCCATTACCATTTGTACTAAACCGCCAAAAGGATGTAAGCTCGGATTGTTTCCTCCCTACCAAGGTGAAACTGAATACAAGCTTTGTGTGAAACTTCTTAACCTCCATGGCTATTGGCTTCATGAGAGGGAGGACTCACCTGCTATGTTACGGTTTTGCACCTTTTACTTTCGTTTCCCGAAGTTAGTTTCATCTAATGCCAAGAGTTATGAGCCCACAAGTTTGAAGATCTTTGGTTTCTTGGTTACGATCCTAATCATATTGGTTGGCACCCTAATCCTTGTCTCCCTCATGGAGCACCCTTCTAAAAGCTTGGTCGCATATTTTGCGCATGGCGATTATGATCACAAGCTGATCAAGGAAGTCGCGAAGTTATTCTTCATGGTCGACTCCACAATG
>NC_025695.1:3542747-3544783 GCF_000633955.1 Camelina sativa | reverse complement strand
AAGGCCTGTAGATTCCGACGAACTGATGCGACGGTGAAAGAAAAGAGGAGTCTTGGCGGCGCTAACCTAATTGCCTTGGGTGTCCCTCGTTTGGACCCTGTTTTTTGCCAAGTGAGCCTAGGCCCATTAACCTCTTCCTGTTGGACCAACCCATTAAGGTGCTATACAATTCATATGTCCATAAAATCCAGGTCCGTTATAAATTTCTCCTTGCCTCAACTTCGCGTAATTTTGTTTTTTTTTCTGGAATCAGTTGATAGAAGACGTCGCCTGTTTTCTAGTCAAACATTGTTGCTTTGTTGGTCAATAATGCTTATTAGAACCTGGTCTATAGTTTCACCTAATGATACCATCACGTTCATGAACCTTACTTGTAAAACCCCCAATCCCACTTATTCCCTTTTGAACCTAGGGTTTGTTCTCCAATGTCTTGCTAATTTCGACTACAAATTTTGTGTGGAATTCCTTAACCTCCATGGCCACTGGCTTCATGTGAGGGAGGACCCACCTGCTATGTTACGATGTTACATCTATCTATATCACTACACCCTTGTTGAGAACTCCATTACCATTTGTACTAAACCGCCAAAAGGATGTAAGCTCGGATTGTTTCCTCCCTACCAAGGTGAAACTGAATACAAGCTTTGTGTGAAACTTCTTAACCTCCATGGCTATTGGCTTCATGAGAGGGAGGACTCACCTGCTATGTTACGGTTTTGCACCTTTTACTTTCGTTTCCCGAAGTTAGTTTCATCTAATGCCAAGAGTTATGAGCCCACAAGTTTGAAGATCTTTGGTTTCTTGGTTACGATCCTAATCATATTGGTTGGCACCCTAATCCTTGTCTCCCTCATGGAGCACCCTTCTAAAAGCTTGGTCGCATATTTTGCGCATGGCGATTATGATCACAAGCTGATCAAGGAAGTCGCGAAGTTATTCTTCATGGTCGACTCCACAATGGTCTCAAAAGATTTTTCAAACTGTACTCCATTGGAAAACTCATGTAACCATTATCTCTATCCATCTTGTTATGTTTTAACCTTTGATTGTATGAACTTCCGTCTCTTGAGGTTTTAAGTAATGAAAATTCTTGTTTGCACAAAAAAAAAAAAAAAAAATGTAGCTACTTTTTCCAGTTAACCCATCAATTAGTCCAATATCTAAAATTTAGGTTTGTTCTTAAGAGATTTTTTGTTCATAATGAAAGAGCAGACATCAATACAATAAAACTTACTTGTTTTTTACCAGCTATTGACACCTCAACTTTTGTAATGAAGTAGAAACTAACACATCGATAAAAATAGCTAACCAATCAAATGATAACAATTAATTAATACACATCATCTATAATTTTGCTTACCTATCAATGAAATTTATTGAAAATGTCCCAAATCTCAATTCTCGCTTCACCGTAAGAAGATACCCTTAGAATCATCTTCCGACTGTTGAGAGACGAGAACATCGAGTAGAAGCTTGACAAATTCGTCAAATTTTGATCTGAGCCAAGCTTTGAAAACAACTTCAGGGTCATCTTTGGTTTTGGTTGAAGGAGTAGACGAAGAAGTCGAAGGAAGCTGAGAGAGGAGAGGAGTGAAAAAGGATTGAAGTGAGAGGAGTGACTCGACGACGAACTGCGGCGGAGACTCAGGTGTGACGAAGGTGAGAAGGAGAGGCTATGCGTTGACNACAAGATTAAAATCAGCTTATCGATGGAATCAAATTCTAGGTGGCTTTTGTTTCCCATCTTGATCTCTCTCACATTCTCGGGTCTTGTTCTTCACCATGGAGTTCTCGCCGAAACTGTTAAACCTGATGAAGCTAAACAGCCAGAGACGAGGTAAACACTCCTCAACAGATCTGGATTTACTCGCTCTCTCGATTTTGCTCTGTTGTCCCCAAATTGAATTTTCGTTTTCTGGGGACACTTAAAGTCTTGATCTTTGGATGTTGTAATTACTCATTGATGTTGATTATGTCGTAAAGGTAAGTTCTTTAGCCTTTTGAGAAGTAGGTTTTGCATAATAACTTGGCTTGGT
>NC_025695.1:3530465-3535905 GCF_000633955.1 Camelina sativa | reverse complement strand
AAATTATAATGATTTGGGTAGAGATATATATGTGTGTACCTGTTCAAGTTGGAGACCGAGAGCGCTTCACTTCTTCTGTTCTATGGATTGGTAAAAATCTTCAGTTTAATATAGTGAGTAATGATTGGTTTTGGCTAGGTCGGGTGAGCAAGCTTGCACTGCTTATGTGATGTTCATGGATTCTTATTCTCAAGAAACTGTTGTTTTACTCAGTGTAAGTCTTGTTTCGATTTTACTCTGCAGGTGTGGTCCTTGCAAAGTGATTGCTCCCAAATACAAAGAGCTATCTGAGAAGTACCAGGATATGGTTTTCCTTAAGCTTGACTGCAATCAAGACAACAAGGTTTGTTCTTCCTTTTGCTATTAATGTGTCTTAATTCTTATGGTAACACATTAATATTGAGAGCAAAAACTTACACATCGATCCTACCTTCCTCGAGTTAGGTATCTAATTCAAGGAAAGGTTTAACTGTCATTGCACATCTTGACATGTGAAGTCCAGTTTTGGTCTGTCTTGAGTCAAAAACCTGCTTTGGCTTTATTAGAACATCGTTCACACACAATACGTCATACACCACATTGGTTGGACTTTGGACTTCAAAGAAAAAGTTATTTATTCAGACTTTTACAATTGGAACAAAGTGAGGCTGAGGTATTGGACGGAGCTTCATTCGCGGGAAATTCACAACATGGCAACGGGTAAAACCGCTTTTAACCAATTTGCTTTCTTTAACCGATTTTAATAACAGGAAATGTTCTGGTTTATGATTTTTTTTTTCTTACTGATTTTAACCGATTAAATGAATGACAGACGTCACTGCTTTATTTCAGAGGACAACGAATATGGAATGCCATAATTCTTGACCTTCTTCCCAAAGGTTTAGCAAAAGCCCACAAGGTAAAAATTCTTCTTGTATACCCTGGATCGGTTTGGTATTCGATTAAGTTTCATTACCCAAATCAATTGTTTTAGTATAATAACCATCAGTCAAGTATAAAATATATTGTGAATTTTTTAACACTTAAAGTCTTGATCTTTGGCAGGTCTGGTTCGACCATCCAACAATGGTTGCAGAGCCTTCACGTCATTACTCATGTTTGGTCTGAAATCAGTTTTGTATTGTACACAAAAAGCAGCAACTGCAGGTAACGCATTATCATCTTGTTCTATGTCCTAACCATTAATTCCAGCTAATATAGTGCCTATTCAATTTATCTTGTCTCACGGTGATACTTTAAGTTAGAAAATCTCAATTGTGTGTTCCAGATTCAATCTTTTGTATAGAGTTATGTCTTTTTATAGACTTCTGCTTTTTGCTTATTTGTTTAGCAAAAGTAAACATAAGTTTTGATATCTAACAATTTCTTGACATGATAATATATAATTCGGTAGAGGAATATAAAGAGTTAATTTTATTGATTATAAATGGGTAGATGAATGTAAGGGTGGTACTCCTTTGTGTGCTTGAGAAAATTTTCAAATTGAACTCTAAGGTAAGTTTTAATTATTTTAATAAGGTAAATGCAATCTAACCAATGCAATCTAATTTTATTTACTTCAAAATAAACACTATATAAAATTAACCTAAAAAAAAAACACAAAAAAAACAAAAAACACCAAGCCAAATATGACAAGGGCTAAATATGAAGACTTGCTTGGAGAATTTTAGGATAAAATAAAAGAACTTGTAACTATATAATGTGGTCTTAAAATTGAAAATTCGGAATAAGATAAATAAAACATAAAATATTATTTAAATTAAACATAGTGCATGTAGTCCATGAAGCGGTAAATTTCCTTGTAAATGAAATATCCATCGCATACATCATTGAATTCGCCAGCAACACATGTGTTCCCAACTTAAAAAAAAACAGAATACAACAAATGATAAAAAAAAACCACACATAATAATTAAAATTACACCAAAAAGAAAAAAAAACACGTAAAAATCATTCTCGCGGCGTAGCGCGGGTACTATCCTAGTTATTTTTAATAATCCTAACATGATTTTAAGTAATTAGTTTAGTAATAGATTGTGACATTCTAGATACATTTAATACAGTTATTTACTTATTTGACACAAATATTATATTTTTCTTTCCATTTCCAGTTACTTTTAAATGTCTTTTAAAAATGTCTCTTTTGGATCTTGACAGCATTTTCTTGATAAATAAATAAAGAGATTAACTTCTAAAACCCAAATACATGAAAAATATGCATATACGAAAAAATAATATGGTTCACTTTGGATATTCTTCAGCAATTCATTCTATACTTTTGACATTGGGTTTTTGTAACCTGTTAAATTACAATTGACTTTGGTTTTTGTTTTTTGTACTTTTTTTATCACCTATTAAATTAGAATTGACTTTTGTTCAAGAAATTTTTAAATATTTACTGTTTTAATTTCTGATGTTAACAGCTAATGCAGAAAAATAAGGTGTATTAATCGAATAATCAAATTCACACACAAAAAAATTCAGAAATAATAAATCTTACTTGCATAGTGTATTTGTAATTTTGTATTTATTATTTTTATTTTAATATCATTTGGCACCAAAGCTTGATATATGTGACTGTTCCTCGTCCGTTATATATTTCTCTGTCGTTTTCTTAACTTCTTCTTCTCATACTTTGACAGTTTTTACAACAAAATTAAAAGATTTGTAATCGCTTAGAACCAATCATAAATAGTTTGACAACTTTACTGAAATCTTCCCACATTATATGGTTTGGAAGTAAGTACCTTTTTAATATTAAATAGAAACGTCATTTTACGAGTGAATATATATTGAGATTATTATTCCTAGTTTCTTATCACTACTCAAGAGTCAAGAGTATGTTCATATTGTAACATTTTAGACTTTGCTATATATTTTGGATGACAAAAAGATAATTTGATTTAGGGAAAAAAACCAACATCATAAATTTAGTAGAACCAAAAGTTAAGATTTATTGATTATTTTGTAAAATTTATTCTGTAAAATTGTTTCCGCTATATACTTTGTCTAACAAAATCTCACAATTCATATGATATACATTCAAGTCCGATATCTAAAACAAAAAAATTGAAACTAAATTTTTAACAGCTAATACTTAAAAATCATTATAGTTTTTTTTTTTGGTAACTACAAAATTTATGAATAATTCTGAGAAACTTGTAGTGGACTCTCTATCTCTACTTAAATCTTCTAAATTCAAGAGTGGGCCTATACTAATCGGCCCAATAGTGTAATGAAAATACGTTTCTATTTTTTTTGGTTCCACTCGCAACTTATATATAAACTAACTACGAAATTTAGGGTTTTCAATTTCTATAGAGAGTGTTGTTTGTCTTCTCGCCGCTCGTCGTCGTCGTCTTCTAGCTTGCAGCTCTGAGAAATCATCATGGGTCACTCGAACGTGTGGAACTCACATCCCAAAAAATACGGGCCTGGATCCCGTACCTGGTAATCTCATATTCTTTCTAAACTCTGAGACTCAGATTCGTGTTTCTCTATCCTGAATCTGATCTTCTATTGCTCGTATTGGTTGATTAAACTGGTGTTGGTTTTAGATTGTGTAATCTAATTCATATCGCAGAGATTTCCATTATAGAAATGCTGTTTACTTTTGATGTTATGTTACTGTCTTCATGTTTTAGAAGGAGAAAAATAAAACATTTCTCTTGATTCTTAGTAATAGCCACACTTTTTTGCTTGAATGATTCAACATTAGTGCCAATGATGCTTTTATCTTAACTTGGTTCAGCAGTAACTTATTTGTACAAGACATGAGTTTGCTTTTGTGTTATACAAGATTAGTACCCTATGTTGGTTGTAGTTGCCTTCTCTGCCTTATAGAATTAAGTTATTAGCATGTTCATTGTGTCATGGTTTGTGGTGTTGATTTTGTTTAGAGGAATCTAATGAAAAAGGTTGGGAATTGTTGTTGTTTGTGTAGCCGTGTGTGTGGAAACTCGCATGGATTAATCCGCAAGTATGGTCTCAACTGCTGCAGACAGTGCTTCCGTAGCAACGCCAAGGAAATCGGTTTCATTAAGGTATACTTTATAAATATGTTGTTGATGATGATCTTTCAGTTATCGTGTGTCTCATTCTCTTTGGAATGTTTATTAATTTATCTTCTTTTGTTTTCCTTCGTTTGCAGTACCGTTAAACAAGAGTAATGGTGTTACGGAGAAGCAGTTATTTGGTTGGGGTTTTGAACTTTCAAGCTTAGATATTGTAATGGATTTGATAAAAATATGTTGGAACTATTTCGATAAAGCTTTTGAGCTGTTGAATCTTATTGTGTCTTCTCTTTCGTTTTAGCCCAATCTTGTTCCACAATTGCTTCTCATATATAAATTTGAGTTTTCTCTTTACCTTTTTGAATTGTGTGTTGACATTACTCTGTTGATCGTTCTGGCTTTACCGCTTTATGAACCATAGTAACACAGTTCAAACGAATATAGTGACCAATAATTTTACAAATTTGTTGAATCATTGTAGATGATGACTCTAGCAGCAATGTGTATCAAAGATAAAAACTATGCAGCTGTCCACAGATTTACCACTTAAATTTCACATATTAGATGAGAGATTTATGAAACAAAATGATTTAACATAATCAAATCCATGAAATATACAATTTGAAGCTTTTTTTTTTCCTTTAAACTAACGCACGTGTGTGTCTGTTCGTAGTCCAAACAGGTCTTCAGTTTCTTCTCTCGCGTAAGAAGACGAACAAAAGAAGAAGCGAACATGAGATGATGAAACGAGGGAACTAAACAAAAGTCCCTCTTTGCCTTTTAGGGCAGCACAAAGGTGAAGCCTTTTTGAACTGGGTAAGTTTATTCTCTCTACTCATCTATCTTCTTCACCCTTTGATTCTCTCATTCTCGCGAAAATTACCTCTCAGCTTCTGGTTTCATCAAATTGCCGATGCTTGATTTCTTAATTCTGATTCTCTTCTTTCAATTTCTCAATTCCTAGTTTACAATTGATTGTTTCGTTACTTCAATTCGATCTAAAAATCCGATTTTTTTCAGGTATGTGTCGAATTGGGGGTTTTAAGGTCTGGGATCTTAAAAATTGAAACTTTACAGATGTGGTTTTAGTGGGGGCTAGTTTGAAATTTTTCAAGAATGGGATCAGAAGCAGCTCAAGGTTCTTCCCGGTTAGATACGTTGGAGATTAAATCCCTTATTTTCCGAGAATTTGGACATCAAAGAGCTGAGAGTTACTTCCATCAGCTCAGAAGATTCTTCGCCTTGAAGATAACCAAATCTGAATTCGACAAGTTCTTTATCAAGACCATCGGTAGACAACACATCCATCTCCATAACCGTCTATTACGTTCCATCATCAAGAATGCTAGTGTTGCCAAGTCTCCACCTTCAAGATTTGCCAAGAAAGGTGGCAGCTTTGTTAGATTTGGTCATGGGAATACGAAGAA
>NC_025695.1:3504926-3528496 GCF_000633955.1 Camelina sativa | reverse complement strand
GTTGTTGATGATGATCTTTCAGTTATCGTGTGTCTCATTCTCTTTGGAATGTTTATTAATTTATCTTCTTTTGTTTTCCTTCGTTTGCAGTACCGTTAAACAAGAGTAATGGTGTTACGGAGAAGCAGTTATTTGGTTGGGGTTTTGAACTTTCAAGCTTAGATATTGTAATGGATTTGATAAAAATATGTTGGAACTATTTCGATAAAGCTTTTGAGCTGTTGAATCTTATTGTGTCTTCTCTTTCGTTTTAGCCCAATCTTGTTCCACAATTGCTTCTCATATATAAATTTGAGTTTTCTCTTTACCTTTTTGAATTGTGTGTTGACATTACTCTGTTGATCGTTCTGGCTTTACCGCTTTATGAACCATAGTAACACAGTTCAAACGAATATAGTGACCAATAATTTTACAAATTTGTTGAATCATTGTAGATGATGACTCTAGCAGCAATGTGTATCAAAGATAAAAACTATGCAGCTGTCCACAGATTTACCACTTAAATTTCACATATTAGATGAGAGATTTATGAAACAAAATGATTTAACATAATCAAATCCATGAAATATACAATTTGAAGCTTTTTTTTTTCCTTTAAACTAACGCACGTGTGTGTCTGTTCGTAGTCCAAACAGGTCTTCAGTTTCTTCTCTCGCGTAAGAAGACGAACAAAAGAAGAAGCGAACATGAGATGATGAAACGAGGGAACTAAACAAAAGTCCCTCTTTGCCTTTTAGGGCAGCACAAAGGTGAAGCCTTTTTGAACTGGGTAAGTTTATTCTCTCTACTCATCTATCTTCTTCACCCTTTGATTCTCTCATTCTCGCGAAAATTACCTCTCAGCTTCTGGTTTCATCAAATTGCCGATGCTTGATTTCTTAATTCTGATTCTCTTCTTTCAATTTCTCAATTCCTAGTTTACAATTGATTGTTTCGTTACTTCAATTCGATCTAAAAATCCGATTTTTTTCAGGTATGTGTCGAATTGGGGGTTTTAAGGTCTGGGATCTTAAAAATTGAAACTTTACAGATGTGGTTTTAGTGGGGGCTAGTTTGAAATTTTTCAAGAATGGGATCAGAAGCAGCTCAAGGTTCTTCCCGGTTAGATACGTTGGAGATTAAATCCCTTATTTTCCGAGAATTTGGACATCAAAGAGCTGAGAGTTACTTCCATCAGCTCAGAAGATTCTTCGCCTTGAAGATAACCAAATCTGAATTCGACAAGTTCTTTATCAAGACCATCGGTAGACAACACATCCATCTCCATAACCGTCTATTACGTTCCATCATCAAGAATGCTAGTGTTGCCAAGTCTCCACCTTCAAGATTTGCCAAGAAAGGTGGCAGCTTTGTTAGATTTGGTCATGGGAATACGAAGAAGAACTATCAAAGTCAGCAACTTTATGGTGATTCTGCGTTCTCTCCTTCGACTCGCAATTCCAGGTCGAGGAACTTTAGAGACAGGCCGAGTCCACTTGGGAAGCCTCATCATAGTCTAACTACTACAAACGAGGAGTCCATGTCCAAGGCTCAAAGTGCTACTGAATTGCTTTCTCTTGGAAGTAGACCTCCCGTGGAAGTTGCATCTGTGGAGGATGGAGAAGAGGTTGAACAAATGGCAGCAAGTCCAAGTGTTCAGAGCCGGAGTCCTGTTACTGCTCCGCTTGGTGTTTCCATGAGTCTTAGGAGGAATGGAGCTACTAGAAAGTCTATTTCCAATGTATCTATGTGTAGCAGTAGTTTCAAGACTTGTCAGAGCATTGGTGAACTACCTGATACAAGAACGTTAAGGAGTCGGTTGGAGAGGAGATTGGAGATGGAGGGGATAAAGGTAACTATGGACTCTGTTAGTCTTCTTAATAGCGGATTGGATGCGTTTATGAGAAGGCTGATTCAGCCTTGTTTGAGTTTGGCTAATACTAGATGTGGGAATGAACAACGGGTAAGAGAGATGAATTACCAGTATACACAGCAAAGCAGAAGGCTTTCATATGTATCCATGTCAGATTTTCGTGCTGGTATGGAGTTGAATCCTCAGATTCTTGGAGAAGATTGGCCTATACATATGGAGAAGATCTGTTCCCTTTCTTCAGAAAAGTGAAAGAGTTAGCAACAAACACCATAGTTTTGATACATAGCATTTGATTTTACTTCATTGAACCTGAAATTTGGGTTTTTGGAGTGTGTTCTGGTTTGGTTTGATGTTTCAAGTTTCAGTGGGAGAAGCTATGAAGAGAAGAAGGTGGGTCTTCTTGGTGTTGTACAAGTTGTTATAAGTAGAAGTGAGATTTTAAGTAGTAGCGATTTCGAAGTAAACGCCATTTCTTTAGCTGATTTGTTTTTCTCTCGTATGGGTTTGCTCTCTCATGTAACAAAATTAATAATGAAAGCAAAAAGAAGTAAAGCCAATTTCGGTTCTTGTAAAGTTTTGTGTGAATTTTTCATTTGTCTGGTCAAAGTTGTGTGGTCAAAGCAACCAATGCAAAATGCTTTACATTTTAGTTTTACACAGAGAGAGAAATCAAAGAATGCTGTGCTTCTTTTAGTAAAAAGCTTCTGGGCTCTAATTTCTTCATTTTCTAGATTACATAATCGAATCCTCCAAGTATATAAAACTGAGTGCTCTCCCAAGAGAGCTGTTTCAACTTGAAATGGCAGTTGGCTTCGCACGGCTTGCCATGTAAGTTATGTAGATTGTCCATAGATACGAAAACGAGTTGCTCACAAGTGGCTGCAGACAAAAAAAGAAAGAAACCAGAATTGAGTTCATAACCATGAGGAATGAAGCAAAAAGGTAAATCAAAGTGAGGCCCCAAATTGGAAAATAAAATTGAAGTAATCAAAGCATGCATACCTGTAAATGAACAGGGCAGAACTTGAAAGTAACAAAATCACACAAAGGCCAATACATGACACCGTTTAACATCGTGGGAAGTAGATCCCTTTTCAATCTAGCAACTATCTCAGAACCGTTTTCACCTGAAAAATTAATTGAAAAATCAGACTTTTTATGTCTGCAAGATTTTTATGTCACCTAGAGCAACAATGTAACATCAAACAAACTGTTCTATATCAACCCACAAGAATTTTCAAGCACAGTTAAAAATCTTACCCTGTAAGGCTGCATTAGATGAGAAGAAAACAACATTCATGACAGGGCCGTAGACCGCCTGTCCCATGGCCATTTTCTTAAACGTTGTGATCAAATCTCGTTTTGGAAACAGTCTTGACATGAGATTGAACCAATAGTGAAGTGTAGGACCCAAGATTAGTAACCCGTATCCTGCCATCCTTGCTGTTCTTACCAAATCATAAGACTCAACAGAATCTTGCGGTATTGTCTGTTGAAACATCAAACACAAACACCAGCTCTAAGTCACATTTATCAACAACGCACAAAGAAACACAAACAAATCTAAACAACTCAGTTCACATTAACTCCATCTCCTTATGACACGTTACTGAGAATCAAACTAATCTTTCTCTTATCTCAAATCTCTAAAGCACCATGGAGATACACTCTACTATTACTGCTCTTTAGAAAACACAATAAAATCTTAAGACTGAATCAACCAAGATCAAAATTAAGTCTGTCACTCGAAGAACATCAACACAGAACATATAACATGACTTAGCAAACTATGCATTAATTTATTAGCTTCTGATTTTTGAAAAAAAAAAGTTATGAAACTACCTGAGAAGACAAGTCGGCGGCGATGTAAATAAGCGAAGAAGTGACGGATTTGGTAAGAACCGGCCGAGATTTCACCATACCCAAATACCAACCGATGAATCCAGCAGTAGAGACGGCCGAAGAAGAAGACGAGGAAGAGCAGAAACCAGAGACACCTGTTTCCTTTTTTGCTTTCCCGAAGAACTGAGGCGTACGAAAATAAGGCCTAGACTGCAACCGCCGTCGGACGTCTCCTCCTATCGGTAAAGGATCAAGCTTTACGAAAGGACTCGTCGCCGCTGTTCTCTGTAATCGAAAGATCCGAGCAGCGTCGTTGGCAGCGTTTCTAAACAATGCGCCGGTCATCGTCGTGTGTGTGATGGTGGCTCCGAGAGTTTTTGGGGTTCAGAGGAAAGGGTTTTATATATAACGGCGGTGGAGAAGCCAAAAACACACAAGACAGAGCTCTGTTTTTTTTTTTTTTAGTGTAAATGCCCAAAAATAAATAAAAAAGAATTGAATCTCAGAATTAATTTTGCAATTTAAAAGACTCAGAAGGAGTATAATTTATTTCATATAATTGAACCCTTAATAAAGGCTATTGTGTTACTTATTTTAGCTTAGTTATCACATTGATTAGTGTTATTATTTGTTTTACTAACACTCAATAAACTCAAAAGCCAAGCCAAATTATTAGAGAAAATAAAGTACATAATCTTTAAACATTAGGCGCGTGACCGGAAAAGGTGGACGGGTCGGTCAAAGACCAAACTGTCTCTGTTCTGTGGTGTTCTTAAGGGTTGGTCACTTGATCTAAACGTCTTGTTCACATTGGTTAGTGTCGACGTCATCGTTTCTGACACGTACAACTTAACTCAGTGACGCTAACCTTTTAATAGGAGCCACGTGTTGCGTTCGTGTCCCAAGTTCCTGCTTTGAGCCACTTTTTGTGAACTCTTTTATTTTAAAATGTAGTCAATAAATAACGTTTAGATCATTGGAAGAATCTTTTCTCTGTTCTTTTGTTTACTTTTGGAAGATTCTTTTCTCTTTTCTGTCGGCATTTTTTGGTTGATTCTAAAAATCAAAGTAATAAGCAAATGATGCCACAAACACACAAACTAAATATCATTCTTGTGACAAAAACTCACATAAAAGAGGTAGATGGCGGCACATCACACATATATATATATATATACATAAACTATATTTTTACTTTATAAATAGGAATTTTGTAGAAATGTACATCTGAACAAATTAATTCTTTCATTTTAAAAAACATTTTGTTAAGTAAAAAAGGAAAAAATAGAGATTACATTGTGTATTAACATGAAATCCTCCACCAAGTAACTAAAGGAAGTAGTAGCACCCAAATCAATCCACACTTCTCATTTCTCTCCTTTCGCACTGCATGTAGCTTATACTACATATTAAGTTCAGTCATATAAGTTATAACTATGACTGAAATCGAAGATAACCAAATAAATCTCACCAGCCGCAAAACTTTCATAACAACAATTTTAAAAGAAGAAGCTATCTATCTTACAGGAAATCTTACTTAATTTGCAAGAAACAAATAAAAAGCTTTTTTTTTTTTTTAAATTACTAAGAAGTTCAAGGTCTAGGCCCGTACATTCCCTTAGGCCAGGGTACGGACCAGAGCATTTTATATGGTCCTTTCCCAAACAAATAAAAAGCTATTTAAGAGATCAGAAGACTAATTTTTTACACGAGCTTCTCTCACTAGCTAATTCCTTGGCATTCACAAGATTTTCTTATTGGTGTTTGCGAAATAAAAAGATGTTGATGGATCATTTCACTACAACTTTTGAAAGTTGAGTTGATGAACGATACAGAGTTAATGACAAATACATAAAACATAGGTTACTACAGAGCACCACCAGATTTTATTATCTCATAAGTCGCAACAAAGAACGAATAAAATTTCAGAACCACATGCCTCATAATTGAAAAATATCAAACAACAAGAAACGTCAACTTATACAAAGGATATTTGTTCTAACCAAGTATTCTATGTCAGGAGGTTATTTTAGTTTATATTTTTTTGTATCATTCACATTATAAGAAAACAATGACAAATGTGGCTAAACCCCCCTAGCTTCTTTACAAAATTGCTACTAATACAGAGCCTTGACTTTTGTTCACATTAGGCAAAGGAATTCGCAAACTATCAAAGCCACTCTTTTTCTTTGTCTCTCTCTCGGATTTGGAAGATCAACCAACAGAGCAGCAGCACCATGACCTAAAAGACTTAATTTTTACAACACAACACAGCCCAATTTAAAAAAGAGAAAACACAACAAATAAAAAAACAATTAAATAATAAAACATAAACCACGATTCGGTTTGATTTTTATTTTGAAGTTCGGTTTACGAATTCATGTCCTGATGATTGAAGAAATTTTCAGAAATCGTTAAGTGACAAGTCCGCTCGGCTCTGCTCTAGATATCACATAATCTTGAACATATTTTTTTTGAATTTTATGACTAATTGAGAAACAACAAACCTTGTTCATAAAAGCATCATAACAAAAAAAAAAAAAAAACCCCTAATCCGACCGTTATTGCTAAACCCTTAGTTCATTATATAAGAAATATCCAAAATCAAATTTTTAAAACTAACGGCTGCTATCTCTAATCTCAAATCGCTTTAGATATGATCATATCTGAATATCTTTTCTGAGAGTGTTTGACTCAATTGAGGCAAGAATCTTTGGTTTACATCTCTCTTTATGAGAACCAAGATGAATACCCTAATATTTTCACCATTGGATTGAAGCAAAAGTCTTTTTCTTTGTCTACCGGATATTGGCTTATGAAACTACCACTAGCACATCCTATTCCTTCCTCAGATTGCATGGCGAGCATCAAGTCCAAAATTTTTATGTTAGGTAATCACAAACCAGAGGAGAAGGAGCTATTTACTCGACTCAAGATCATCAATTATGTTTCTAATATGTGGGAGGAGACCCCTCCAATGACTCATCCAAGGATGATGAGAGATTGTCATGTATGTGCAATCCAAGATAATCTTTTCTGTTAGGAGGCTGTGAAGATTCAAATCTCAATGTTAAATACTTAAGTACCACCACCAATATGGGCTGAAGATCTGTTTTTGATTCTCATATTGATCATAGTAAGAGCAAGATCTTGCTTGTTGGTTCTCCCAATGGACATCTCACCCTTTGGGAATTACCAAGACATATCTCATTCCTAATTATCTCCTCGTTCGGAATTAGAAATATAGTATATTTCCAAAAACATGTACGTATTTTTCTCTTTTAACTAATAAACGGTTATTGGTTCTATGATTTTAATAGATTTAGAAATCCAAACAAAAATTATGTGTTATTCAATCATTGATTTTAAAATACTTATCAAAATTATGTGTTATTGGTTCTATGATTTACAAATACTTGTTAAAATTTCATGTTATTCATTTAATGATTTGTTTTTGGATTTCAAAATCCACATTATGTTTTAAATGGATTGAAAAGTGTATAACATGTTATTTCAAAATCCATATGTTTTGATTTTCAGAATTTATAATTCTAATTTAGATTTAGAAATCACTCCTCCAATAACAATCCTTAAGATATTTTCCTTTTCAATAGGTTCTGGTTGTTACAAAACACACACATTACCACTAGGCTACAACGTCATACCATAGTAATTCATAAACGGATTGTATATATACTTTAAAACTGTCCGTTAAAAATTCTGTAATGGCCATTTTACGCTAGTAAGTCTCGGATTAAAATCTACTCACATTTAAAGATAAGGTTTTATTTGACATAATTTAATATATCTGGTATTTTTATTCCAATCAAAAACTATTTGGTATTAAACTTCCAAATCAAAATAAGTTTAGGTTTTTTTTTATAAGTTTTCTCTATTTTAAACAGATATCATCTTGATTACACACATTTTTGTTAAGTAAAAGAAAAAATAAATGATGGAACACATTGTGTATTGATTGACTGAAAATATTAAACAACACCAAATTAAAGAAACGTCTATTTTGTTCAGAGGATCCCTATTTCCAACCATATTTTCATTATAAATATTTTGAATCATTCACATTATAATACTGTATAAGAAAACTCAATAGCTACACACGCCCAAGACGGGTTTGTGTGTAATGACTCTATTTTTGTTTGAATAATAAGAATATAACTGTACACGAGGGATCCATCAAGATTAAAGCTGCAAGACATATATGGAGAAACAAAACCCTAACTTATTCTTCCTGGTTTTGGTCTCTGATCCATTTGGTCGCTACCCATTTCTCTCCTTTGGTCACCGGGCAGCTCCCGTGAAGCGAAGTCTGCAGATGCATTGCAAGGCAAACAGCTACTATTAGCATGAACTAATCCAGGGAATTGGAGAGTCAGGAGAAAAAACTGAAACTTTGTTTTACCTGATCAATCGTTCCATTTGGAAACACGGAATAGAAAAGAAGACCATCTCCTTTCCGAGGTTTTACTTTCAACCCAATACATTGCTTGTAATCGTATCCGGTGCCCATGTTCGAACCGTTCTGTCAGATCGAGAGCAATGGAATGGAATCAAAACTAACCAAAAGGGTCTGAAATATGTTAAAAAGTAAGCAACGGTATATATTATAAAATGACCTCAAATGGGAACATGGTTTCACCGCCATCTTCTACGTCAGATAAGTACAACAGGAAGGAAGCAATCTGTGTGAAAGCAAGCAAATGAGGTCTCCTCGGTTCTAAAGAAAGCTATATAGATAATGACGGATATTAAGGATTTTACTTACCCTTTGGCTTGATTGTGGTCCATATTCAGTTGGGTTGAAAACATCATAGTGGGAATCATACTTTTGGCCAAGTTCATATCTTAGAATATTGAAAGACTGCAAAAACATCAAATCTCTCTTGTGTTAATATATTAATATATAGCAAACTGATCACCACTCTTTTTTTTACAACATAGCGATGATAAATGTTGTTGGATTTCAGAAATCTCAACAATTAAAAGGGCTGATAAGCACTCAACCAAAAGGCCTTGAAATGCATATTGCCACTTTCATAGTAATCAAAATAGCATGCTAAGTTGAATAGAGAAATGTAACCTCTCCATGGGTCCTTGGGATCATCGTAGCCCTTGCGATCTTCTTTTCAACAGAATCCAGGGCACCAGTACTTTCTTCTGAAGCACTGATAAAAGTTCCTGAGCTGCAACAACACACACCAGGAAAAACAATGATGAGGCTACTAACGAATCTTTGGTTGAAGACGACAATGCCACATGAAACTAGAAAGAAAGAAAGACCTTGTTCTAGTGCCCTTGGTGTTTTCAGCAGTTTCTCCTTTCCGGAGAGCCAAAGCAGAAGGTTTCAGATTAATCTTTGCTCTGTCGATAATAGCTTGGCATTGTTCTGCAGTTGCGAAATTCGGAAAATATATAGCCCTCGGTCTCCAACTCAGTACCTGACCCCATTTCAGAAAACATGCCTCAGTTGACCTTAATTGCTAAGAAAACACAATAATCTCACACACATGACATCAACCAGAAGAAGACAGACAGACAGACAAACTTCAACTAGCACAGTCACAAACATCTAATCTTCAACCAGAAAACAAAGTTCAAGTAGATCAATCAATCTTGCCCTAACACTAATCGATTTCACCCTTAGCAAGACATCTTAATAGTCTAAAATTAGCAACAAAATCAGACCTGAAACGGAATCGATCCAACAGATTCGTCTCCAGTAACACCATGAGGCATCGAGCCAGCCTCGTCTTCCACATTCTCCACCATCTCCAACATTCTCAACCTGGGTTTAATACGAGGCACGTTCTATTCCCAAAACAAAACAAAAAAAAAACATCGATTCGTCACAAATCCGAGATAGAGAGACTCCAAAATCGCATCTTTTAAAGACCACAGTGTTAGAGGATCAGCGAGAGTTTCACACACCTGAGAAAGCAGAGTGGAACCATAGAAACCAACGAGGAAACAGAGGGAACAGAAGACGATAACAGTGGCTAACCCTAGCTTCTTCCTCTTGTAGCTCTTCAATTTGCTCTTCATCGAGCCTTCTTCCGTCCGATCCGATCCGATAAGGTTTCCGATGAAGATCTTCGCCGGCTTAAGTAACGAAGTCCGAGACGCTTTTGCTTTTCCTTCGATCCAGTGAAGCACCCACAAAAAAAAAAGTTTCTATTTAAATATGTTTTATAATATTGATCTCTCGTTGACCAATTTTTTTTGGTTTTGTTTTGGTTCTCTTTACGGTCAACAGTCAGCGCCCAAATTAATATGGTTAGAGTTTCGGTTACATTTTATTAAAATTTGATTGTGTAGAATGTTTTAAGTTTTTTATTCGATGGAACTTCGAAGTTATTGTTGTTTGAATTTGGTGGCTTCTCTTCAGTTGTTTTGTCTGAATTCAAAGGCTGTGATTATTTACGACTTTGAAGTTTTTAATGGATATGTGAATATAAGGTGGATATGAACTCCTTTTAACAAAATAAATAAGGTGGATATAAACTGCAAAATTATTTACATTTTAAAATTTTCTAAACTGAAGGCTGTGAAAAAAAATAAAAAATTGAAGTTCTAAACTGAAGTTGTATTTATGTATTTATTTCTCGCCGAATGTGATATATTATTCTTTAAAATACTCATAATCAAAAAGTTCATTTGAGATCACTATCATGTATCATAATTTATTTTTCAATCTACAAAATAGAGATCACTATCTTTTTTGGCAAATAATAGAGATCACTATCTTTCTTCTCAAATGCTATACAATTATCAAAAAAAATTATATTAATAACAATACAAAAGTACAACAACAAATTTCGTAATGTGTGTATTTAACAAAATTTTATATAAATTAAATAACAGACTTGTATGTTGTAAATAAATTGTATATCTTAAGAAATCCCCTTATAAATAATAGATGATCATTGATCGCCTTTATTACATATAAAATATGAAACAGAGATCGAAAATATGATTATTATTTAACTAATCTAGAAAATATGTGTCCAATTAGTTAAATCAACATATTTTGATCAATTTTTTTTATTTTTTAAATAAGATCAAGAGAGGGCATAGAGAACAAAAAAATATGAAAATAATTTATTTTTAATTTTACATAATTTTTATCAATAGTACATATTAACTATTAATGTGATAAGAAAATGTGCAATTTGGAAACACATGTGCCAATGTGTAATAGTGGAGGTATTTGGAAGACACATTCACACTAAAAAAACAAAAATATAAATAAAATTTGGAAAACATGTCATCGTCGAAAAGAATCTGACAAGTTGGGCCAATGTATTTCTTCTAGTTGGCTCTGCGTATCTTTTATACAAGTCCGTAGACGTCAATTTCTTAATTACATGCGTAAAAAAAACTTCTTTTAAAAAAACTAATAAAATGCAGCAACTTGCAATTAGATTATTCAATAATCAATACTAATATTCACCGTATTTATGAATTCTCTAGAACAACACACAAAGAGTTTTGACCAGAAGAAATAATATATTTTTCTTATAAAGGAAACTATAACGTGACAATAAAATTAGAATAAATACTTAAGATGAGTAGATTAGCCGGAAATTGTATTCAGTAGTTATCCGTCTATCTTAGTTGACAAGTAAATACTATCAGCTTACACGTTGGCTACAGCCTTACTCATCGTTACCCATTCTCTTATTTACAACATTTTCATATATATATTTAATACAAAATAGGCTTGTTTTTTAACAAAACACAATTTTAATTTTGATTATACTGACTCATTGTTGTTATACTTCAAAATGGCCTACCTTTTTTTTTTAAACAATGCTCACACATTGACCATGTAATATTTAAATTAATAAAATATCTTCTACTTAGTTTTCCAAAAAACACGACATAAAAGTAGCTGTTGATTTTAGATATATTTTTTTAGTTGGACCGCATCAGAAACTTACTTTTTGTTTGTCTTTTTAATTTTTCCATTGAGAAAGATATTTATTTTCATTAAAATATATACGGCAATGACGTTTATATGTTTGCCCTTTATATATATGGAAAAATACCAAATGGAGAAGAAACAATTTGTTTTTTAAAATAAACAACGCGTTAAAAAAAGCTATATAAAAGCAGAAAGGGAAGGATATAGAATAAGCACGGCAAAAAAAACATAAATAGAAAAAAACGACGCGTAGTCTACGTAGGATAATAAAGAACGGCACAAGATAAGTAGTCCAAGTCATCTCTATCAGATTCTTCTTCTTCATTCATCTTCTTCTTCACGCGGTATTCTTTGATACCACCAACTCAACAACACACATACAAAATCCCTTCAAAACCGATCAGATCAAAACAATACGAACGAATCAAATTCCCAAAAAAGCTTTCTCTATCCAATCGAATCCAAAATTCCCGTTGATTTTTCCTCTCTCTCTCTTTCTCTCTACTCGTCGTACTCGACACTGTTTGTATTAGAAGAAAAACCCTAAGTAAAGTAAGGTAAGGTTAGGTGTGAGATGTTGCGAGCTTTAGCACGGCCTCTCGAACGGTGTTTGGGAAGTAGAGCCAGTGGTGATGGTTTACTCTGGCAATCGGAATTAAGACCTCATGCCGGTGGTGATTATTCGATTGCGGTGGTTCAAGCCAATTCCAGGTTGGAAGATCAGAGTCAGGTGTTCACTTCTTCTTCCGCTACTTACGTCGGCGTATACGATGGTCATGGCGGACCTGAAGCTTCTAGATTCGTTAACAGACATCTCTTTCCTTATATGCACAGTAATCATCTCACTCTTTCTCAAAATTAGGTTTTTGGATTCTCACTTCAAATTGATGAGATCTCTCAATCAACCTGATCATTTCAACATAAGAAAAGATTCGATTTTTGCTAATAAAGTTTTGTTCTTTGTGATCTCTCTTTTTTGGTCCTGTTAGTGAATTAAAAAAGATTGTTTTTTTTTTTTTATGATTGCAGAATTCGCAAGAGAACATGGGGGGCTATCTGTAGATGTTATTAAAAAAGCGTTTAAAGAAACTGAAGAGGAGTTTTGTCATATGGTTAAACGATCCCTCCCGATGAAACCTCAAATGGCTACTGTAGGATCTTGTTGTCTCGTTGGTGCCATCTCTAATGACACTCTGTATGTTGCGAATCTTGGGGACTCCAGAGCTGTTCTTGGGAGCGTTGTTCCAGGAGATGTTAGTGATAAAAAGAGGGCAGTAGCTGAAAGGTTATCTACTGATCATAATGTTGCTGTTGAAGAAGTTAGAAAGGAGGTTAAGGCACTTAACCCCGATGATTCACAAATCGTTATATACACTCGTGGAGTTTGGAGGATTAAAGGCATTATTCAGGTATAGTTATATATAGTTCTGGTTGGCTTGCTTGCTTGCGTGATTTCATGTACATAGCATCTGTGATGAAGTTTTATGATTGTGTTTTCATATATAAAAGGTGTAATCTGATGGTGGTTTTTTTCTTCTCTTTTCGTTAATATAAATGGGGGCTTGCGATGTTCCAGGAATCCGTCACACGGGCTCCTGCAACGTTTCTTCCCCAGTGGATTTTGTGCGTTTCTATGAATTCGCGATAGTCAGAGCTCTGCATGATAATGAAGATACACGCTTTTTGGTTGCTTGTATTCGTTATTGATCTTTCTATGAATGTTGAACTCATTTGTATTGTTGGCTGAATCGTTTTTATTTGCAATTCTTTATAGGTATCGAGATCAATTGGGGATGTATACTTGAAAAAACCGGAGTTTTACAGGGATCCTATATTCCAGCAACATGGAACTCCTATTCCTTTGAGGAGACCAGCAATGACAGCCGAACCCTCCATTATAGTAAGGAAGCTTAAGCCACAGGACTTGTTTCTGATATTTGCATCAGATGGTCTCTGGGAACATCTTAGTGATGAAGCAGCCGTAGAAATCGTTGTCAAACACCCAAGAAATGTAAGTTTGCCCTACTACACTTAAGAGCTTGTGTCTTTCCCTTTCTGTTAGTTACTTCAGATTTTTAACACTCTGTGATCTATACAGGGGATTGCACGAAGACTTGTTAGAGCAGCTCTCGAAGAAGCAGCAAAGAAGAGAGAAATGAGATATGGAGATATAAAGAAGATAGCGAGAGGAATTCGACGACATTTCCATGACGACATAAGCGTCGTTGTTGTATATCTCGACCAGCATAAATCCTCTACTTCATCGAATGTTAAATTGGTCCAGCAAGGAGGCATCACAGCTCCACCGGACATCTACTCGTTACACGCTGATGAAGCAGAACAACGAAGGTTACTCAATGTGTTATACTGACTCTTTGATTTTATGGTAAAAACTAAAAAATGGTTGCTTGGGAAAGATCCTAATAGGGAGAACACTTGTTTACACATTTGTTTATTTGTTTTTTACTACGAAAAATTGTTTTTTTTTTTTTTAATTTGTTACTTAAATATTGGAGTTGGATTTGTATATTCTTTTACCAGCAAAGAAGAACGAAACCCTTTTCTTTTGGGGCAGATCAGTTTTGGTTTTGATAATTTTTAGTGTGAAACCGTCCAATTGTTGCCTACTTTTCCAAAACTTACCAAAATAATTGTGCCAAGTAGATAAACAAGTACGAATCTTCTAGAGTTGGAAAACAGTGAAAATACGCGGTTTTACCGAAACTGTTAAACCGAGCATAATCAGTCACTTTCCAATCGAAGCGAACTTCAACTTGGTCCAATTTCCAAAATTAAAAATTAAAAGTGACTGATTCAACTGAACGTTCGATCCAAACCAAACCGATTATTGAACGTCCGAATCGAACACTTCGAAACAAAACAAACCGAAATTCAATCTGGTCCAAATCATTGACCGAATGAACTGAACAATTTGTCTAATCGAACCGAACCGCGAATGCCCAAGCCTACATGATGGGGATGTGTTGGCTTTGAGAATGAATTGAACCTAATTAAACCGAAATTCCAAATAAAATAAACCGAAATTTCATCTGGTCCAAATTCTAGACCGAATGAAGTGAACAATAGTTATTTTGGCTTACTCGAATCGAAAACACATACAATGAATGTAAAATTGGAAGTGCTTGGAACAGCAAAAGATTCAAACTCAAATTCAACAATTCTGGAAGACTATTCTCAGAAACTTTCCCACGGAAGTAAAATCACAAAACGATGAGCGTCACTCTTTTGGTGGCAGACGCCGTTTGGTCCGAGATTGAATCTACCGGCTCAGGTCATCTTTTACTTCCTCTTCCTTTTCCTCGTTTACAATAAATAATAAATCAATTTCGTTGAATTGTTCCTTTTTTTTTTTTTTTTTTTTTTTTNATGGCAGTAACCGAAGAACAGCTCTCAATGTTAGTTATCCCCCAAACCAATTATATTGATTTGATGAGTATAAATTTGGGTTTGAGTTAAAAATGAAATTGAAGTATTATTATTATTTTTTTTTTTTTGCAAATATCAGCTTGCATTTGTTGTTTGGTAAGAATCTTGAGAAAGCAACCAGAATCATCGACAAAAGAGGTGTGAAGAAAATCTCTGGGTTACCCAGTGGGAGATCAATCTTTCAGGTGAGAGAGATCAACACATCCCACTGGTTTATCAAAGAAAAGTCACAGATTTGATAATCTGACAAAATTGGTTTGTGTTTTTGTCAGGTTGTGGGAGAATCTCAGAAGAGAGAAGAGTATCTCTGTTTCCCAGGAGATTACTGTGGATGTTACTCTTTCTTCTATGATGTTGTCAGCAGAGGAGAGCAACTATGTGTAATACTTTTTTAAAAAAATTTATTCAGATGATTGATTCCTTTTTACGTTTAGAGTTTGTATCTACTGCTTTCTGACTTTTTGTATATTCTACTGGTTCTTTTGGCAAGTGTAAGCATCAGTTGGCTGCGAGGTTGGCTTCTTCTTTGGGTACATACAGAGAAATCGAGGTCTCAGATGACCATCTTGCCTTGATGCTCTCTAAGATCTGAAGCTACAAGTTATGTCTTAGGCTTATGCGTTCCAGTAACCTGGTATCTATCTGTGTCTTTTCAGAATTATATATGCGGATCATGATTCTTCACATGTTTTGATGAACAATGTTGTTTCCCCTTTTCTGTTTCACTTGTTGTATGTAACCAATCCATCAACAATGGAGTTATATCTTTACTGGTTTGGTCTACATGAGGTGATAATTTACTCACACATTGGTAAAGTACTAGGTGATTTTCCTAATTAATCTCAAAAGCTTGAGCATGCTTCCTCATGAAGCGAGCCTCTCGTTTGCAACAACTTATTAGCTTGTTTTAGGTAATTGCATATAAGTCTCCAATTTCAAAATATTAAACTTCTTACTCCAGTGGAAGAAAACTATATATAGCTTTGTAAAAGTAATAATCATTCGATAAAAGTACGTTAAATGACTCATATAACAATGGTTAACTAATAGAGAAAAAAAAAACCCGCAGTATATAAACTAACTCAAAGTTTAAACTTTAAAGAAAAGGAAAGATCACAAGTGGATTTATAGTTAGTGAGAAGAAGGGTGTGGAATCGGGTGGACAGAGAACTTCATGTTGTGGTTGCAGCCGTTGTGGTCTCCACTGACGAAGTAATAAGTCTGAACTTTACGGAGAAGCAACTTGAAGCCCCATGATGAACCTCCTCGTGCGGCCAGCTTTTTGCCTCTGGCCACATCGCATCTCTTGAAGCTATTCATGTCTGGGAGCAAGTATACGTCGTTCTTGTTGTTGTTGTGGTGCTTCGTCTTGGATTGAGTTTGATCATTGTTGTTGTTGTACGTGAAAACAAGAACATCGTTGACGTAGAATGGGGCATACTTTGTAGCCCATTCTGTGTAATCGTATCCGTTTTTCCACACAGTAACCTCAATCTTTCTCCCCCTCCTTATTGGAGCCGTGTGGTTGTGTGTAGAACCGGTGATGCTTGAGTGGTTTGAGCCCGAGCTATGATTGTTGTGTGTAGATCCAACGATGCTTGAGTGGTTTGAGCCGGAGCTGTTGTTGTTGTGTGTAGAACCAACGATGCTTGAGTGGTTTGAGCCCGCACTATGGTTGTTGTGTGTAGGGCTAGTGGCGCTTGAGTCATTTTGGTTAGGGCTGTGACTTTTGCGTGTAGAGCCAGTACCGCTAGAATGGTTTGAGCCAGAGCTGCTTCCCCAACCCCAGTCAGTATCTGTTCCATCTGAGCTCCATCCCCAACCCCAGCTTGAACCACCCGAGTTAGAGTCTTCAGAACCAGCAGAAGCCGAGCCAGAAGAACCGCCAGAGTTGCCGGAGCTCCATCCCCAACCCCCGTTGGAACCGGACTGGCCGGAACCCCAACTCCAGCTCCAGGCTTCAGCACTCCCTGAGAAGGAGAACGCAGTAACCAGGAGAACAACGAGTAGTTTGCGTGCCATAGATAGACCCATAGCTTCTTCTTCTTCTTCGATCAAATATATTGATAGCTTTCTCTTTTTTGCTTTTGTTTTTGTTTGCTTTGCTTTTGTGAGCTCTTTAAAGTTTAGAGGTTCTGTATTTATAGAGACTAGGATGGGTTAGAGAGTCGGTTCCAAAATTACATAGGAAATACAATTTTGATCTGTATCCATATTTGTAAACAAGTTGATCAGATAAAACTATCTAGGCCCTTGTCTTTATCATCATATACGATATTATAGATTCTTCCAATTCCTAATTGACTTTAGTTTTATTTCAACCAAAATAACAGTGCAAAGTAAGGAAAGAAGCGTGGTCCTTATTGATATCAGTTTCGTATAAAACACGCAAGAAGTGAGCTACATTTAACATGGAACTTCAGCTCCTGACATCGATTTGTCCCACTTTTTCGACACTCGGGGAACTGTGAGAGAGAGAGAGAGAGAGAGAGAGAGGGAGAGAGTTACATGCATGTTGTAACACAATGACCTACTGCCCATATTTCCTATTAGAAGAAACTGGCTGAAATAAGATTCCTGCAGCTCGATGCTCAGTGACGTCAGCAGCATAAGATCTTTGAGTTATGGTAGTAAATATAGACAGTTCCAAGAAAACAATAATGGTGGGTTACAGTCACAGAGACGTGAGGACTATGGCAACATTGTAGTCGGATCTTGTCTGGGTAAGTTGTTTATCCCCTGTTTTAACACAGAGTTCGTCGTAACGTGCTGTTCAGGTTAATGGAAGCTCATGTTTCTTGGAATTCATTTGTAATAGAACATGAGATAATATGACTTGAGTTTAATTTTAACTTGGGTGAAGCTGTCTGGTGTCTGCTGCTTATCCTTAATAGGCACGAAAGAGCTAAGCGCTTCCAAGACTAAAGGCCCATTATAGTAGAGGAGAGCAAACTATGTGTATGACTCTTTTTTTTATTCAGATGATTCCTTTCACGTCTAGAGTTTGTATCTACTGTTCCTGACTTTGTATATTGTACTGGTTCTTTTGGCAAGTGTAAACATCAATTGGCTGCGAGGTTGGCTTCTTCTTTGGACATACAGCGAAATCGAGGTCTCAGATGACCATCTTGCCTTGATCTGAAGCTTTCCATACAAATATTCATAAGCTACAAAGTTATGTCTTAGGCTTATGCGTCGTGCCTGTAACCTGGGATCTGTCTGTGTCTTTTCAGAATTATGCGGATCAAGATTCTTCACCTGTTTTGATGAACAATGTTGTTTCCTCTTTTCTGTTCCTCTTTTCTGTTTCACTTGTAGACTTGTAGTATGTAATCAATACATCAACAGTGGAGTTATATGTTTTCTGGTTTGGTCTACATGAGGCGATAGATTACTCAAACATTAATTGGTAAGTACTAATAAAGGTATTATAGGTTATTTTCTTTATCTCAAAATCTTGATCATGCTTCCTCATGAAGCGAGCCTCGTTTACAACAACTTCAGTTTCAAAATATTAAACTTCTTACTCTAATAAAACTAATAATCATTCCATATATAAACCTTTAAATGACTCATATACAATGGTTAACTAATAGAAAAAAAAAACCCGCAGAATATAAACTAACTCAAAGTTTAAACTTTAAAGAAAAGGAAATAACAAGTGAACTAGATTTAGAGTTTAGTGAGAAGAAGGGTGGGGGATCGGGTGGACAGAGAATTTCATGTTGTGGTTGCAGCCGTTTGGGTCTCCACTGACGAAGTAGTAAGTCTGAACCTTACGGAGAAGCAACTTGAAGCCCCATGATGATGAACCTCTTCGTGCGGCCAGCTTCTTGCCTCTCGCCACATCGCACCTCTTGAAGCTTTTAATGTCTGGGAGCAAGTAGACGTCGTTCTTGTTGTTGTTGTGTTTCGTCGTCTTGGATTGGGTTTGATCATTGTTGTTGTTGTTGTACGTGAAAACAAGAATATCGTTGACGTAGAAAGGGGCATGCTTTGTAGCCCATTCTGTGTAACCGTATCCGTTTTTCCACACAGTAATCGCAATCTTTCTCCCCCTCCTTGGAGCCGTGTGGTTGTGAGTAGAACCGGTGATGCTTGAGTGGTTCGAGACAGAGCTATGATTGTTGTGTGTAGAACCAACGATGCTCGAGTGGTTTGATGAGCCGGTGTTGTGGTTGTTGTGTGTGGAGCCAGTGATGCTCGAGTGGTTTGAGCCCGAGCTATGGTTGTTGTGTGTAGAACCAACGATGCTTGAGTGGTTTGAGCCCAAACTATGATCGTTGTGTGTAGGGCCAGTGCGGCTTGAGGGATTTTGGCCAGGGCTGTGACTTTTGCGTGTAGAGCCAGTACCGCTAGAATGGTTTGAGCCAGAGCTGCCTCCCCAACCCCAGTCAATATCTGTTCCGTCTGAGCTCCATCCGTAACCCCAGCTTGAACCACCCGAGTTAGAGTCTTCAGAACCACCAGAAGCGGAGCCAGAAGAACCGCCAGAGTTGCCGGAGCTCCATCCCCAACCCCCGTTGGAACCAGAACCCCAACTCCAGCTCCAGGCGTCAGCACTCCCGGAGAAGACGAACACAGTAACCAGGAGAACAACGAGTAGCTTGCGTGCAGTAGATAGACCCATCGCTTCTTCTTCTTCTTTAATCAAAATTTTTGATTGCTCTCTCTTCTTTTGTTTTGTTTTGCTTTTGTGAGATCTTTAGAGTTTAGAGGTTCTGTATTTATACAGATTAGGATGGGTTAGAGAGTCGGTTCCCAAATTACATAGGAAATACAACTTTGATCCGTATCCATATTTGTAAACAAGTGGATCAGATAAATCTGATCTAGCCCTTGTCTTTATTATCATCATATTACGATATTAATTAGATTCTTCCAATTCCTAATTGACTTTAATTTTATTTCAACAAAAATAAGAGTGGAAAGCAAGGAAAGAAGCGTGGTCCTTGTTGATATCAGTTTCGTATAAACATGCGAGAAGTGAGTGACATTTAACATGAAGAAATGTACAAACCTACAAAAAGATTCGCAAAGTAATTGTTTGTTCATATGAACACAGTCACAGAACAAGACAAAATCATTAAATAGTTTTCACTTCTATTATTTCATGCTATTTTTAATTTATTTTATTAAATGTTATGGGTGATTAGAGATTTTTAGACCATCATTACCGCAGCAACCCTTTCACGTTGCTTCAAAAAAAATGATTTTATTTATTTATTATCTTTTATTAATTATAACTATTGTGTGAGTGACAGGTGTTAATTATTTGAGAGAAACGGTTCTTGCTATAGCAATCGGAGCAGCGATTCTTCCCTTCTTTTCTTATCTTTGATCACTATATTAATTTTTTATCAATGAGACACTTGATTAGCAACTCCACTAATGATGTCTTTACACAACAAAAATAAAAAAAAACTCATTATAACAAAAACAAATTAATATGACTGATGGGAGAAAGGTTTCGTTCTAAAGCAGGTGAAAAAAATCAGGTGACGTAAGCAGGTGAAAAAAGCGATCTTCTCGGTTCTTCTTCTTGTCTCCTTCACGCTTCGCCTCTGTGATGGCTGACGCTCTGCCTCTTCCTTCCCCTCCCCCCCCCGGTTCCTCCAATTCCATCTTCTCCTCTCTATGGTTTCTCTTTACCGGATGTGATGATGTCAAATCTGCCTTCTTCTTCCCCTTTTTCTCCGGCAAATCAAACTATTCCCTCTGAGAAAGGTGTTCTTGGGGTGGCCCCTTCTTCTTTGGTCAAGGATAATTCCTCTGTTCCTCACTCTATTTCTACTGGCCCCTCTTCTCCACCAGTTGCTAAACCTAAGGTTTCTGATTCAGGTTTTAATTGGGCAAAAAATCTTACTTCAGAAGGTAAAATTCCTGTTTCCTCGGCTTCGGTGTCGATTTCAGTTGATGGTTGTCCTCGTGTTAAGGTTTCTAATGATGTTTTTGAAAGAGGAGCTAAACTTCATGAATATTTTATTGTGGGAACCCTTTATGGCAAAGCTCCATCTTATGGGAAGATATGGGGTGTTCTGAATTTTCTGTAGGGAAAAGATAAGCGTGTTACGGTCCATACTTTGACAGAAAATGCTTTTCTCTTCCATATTCCCTCTCCTTCTCTACGGAAACGAGTGTTGCAACAGGAATTATGGCATGTTGGTGACTCTCCTTTCTTTGTCACGGCATGGAATTCAGATTTCAGCTTCAATCCTCCGTCACTAGAAAAAGCTCCGGTCTGGGCTACTATAAGGGATATTCCCTTTGATCTGATCACTAGGGAGGGTCTAAGTATTATTTGTAGGCCATTGGGAAGAGCGGTTGACCATAAGGCTTTCACTAGTATCAGCTCAGCTGAGGTAAAAGTTATTGTGGATCTTACTAAACCTCTACCTCCTATGTTGGAGCTTGAGCGAGAGGATGGTCAAGTCTTGATTCTGCAAGTCACATATCCTTGGCTTCCCCCTTTATGTCCTCTTTGCAATGAAATAGGGCATAAGGCTTCTCTTTGTCTTACATCTCCTCAATCAGAGATGAACTCTACCGCAGAGCAATTCACCCCGCCTCAAGGTGAAAAGAAGCAGGTTTGGAAGGCTGTCCCTGGTGGTAAGCCTTGTCTTAACTCAAGTGTTTTAGTTGTTAAGCAAGCTTATGTGGTTCAGGTGGAAAAAGTTTCAACTACTAACTCTACGGAAATCCAAATCCCCTCTTTCAAAGTAGACCAGTTCAATGTTGTTCACTCTTCTGATCTGTCCAATCCTGCCACCGCTTCGCTCATGGCTGTTCCTCCACCTCCTGCTACCTCAAACTGTTTTGATATGCTCTCATTGGAGGAGCATGCTATTATTCCAAATAAAGACTCTTCTTCTATGGTTCTCTACGGTTCTTCTTCTTCTACTTTATCTTCCTCTAAAGGAAAGAAACCGAAGAGAAAGAGGTTTGATCTTCTATCACCTACTCCAGGTGGCATTCTCTCCATCCAAGGAGGGAAGCGTCACACTTAATAATATGTTTATATGTTGGACAACTTTTTTTGGAATGTGCGAGGTCTTAATGAATCGTCAAAGCACCAACCTCTTTGCAACTGGCTTCGTTGTCATAAAGTTACTTTTGGAGCTCTTTTGGAGTTGCATGTTAAAGAAACTAATAAGAACCATGTTTTATCGTCTTTTGGTCCGGAGTGGACCGTTTTATCTAATTACCAGTTTTCAGACTTGGGGAGGATATGGATCATTTACAAAGCTCCTACTAGAGCTAGAGTTCTTTCTATGGACCTCCAGTCAGTTACTTGTGAAATTTTGTTAGAGGATGGGAAGGATCTCATTTATACTGCGGTCTACGCTTCAAATGATGAGGAAGAAAGGAAAAAGTTGTGGTGTTCTCTTCGTACTACAGAGGCCAATTTTGGTTTATCATACAGGTCATGGATGGTTAATGGGGATTTTAATGAGATTCTCTATCCAGCTGAAACCTCAAATGCTAGCATTGTTTGTTCTACAAGAGGAATGAGGTTGTTTGGTGATTGCCTAGCTGATTTAGGTCTATTTGATCTTCCGTTTAGTGGTCCTCAATTCACTTGGACAAATAAAAGATCAATAGATCCTACTAGGAAGAAATTAGATCGTTGCTTGGCGAATGGGCATTGGCTGTCAATGTTCCCATCTAGTCATTGCACCTTCGAGGCTCCAGAGTTTTCAGATCACTCACCTTGCTTTATTCAGCTCGTTACGCCTCCTCCTTCTTATGGTACCCGTCCTTTTAAGTTTTTTTGCTCTCTTAACAAAGCATCCAAAGTTTCTGGACTCTGTGTTTGAAGCTTTGGTTCAAGTTGGTGTTCCTGTTTATACTCTTAAAGACTTTTGTTTCAAGCTGAAAAAGATGAAAGGCCCTATGAAGTCTTTGATGAGGGATAATTTTTGTGACTTAGAGAAGAGAGTAGTTGAGGCTCACTCTAATCTTGTTGCCCTTCAGCTGTTAGCCTTGAATGATCCTTCTCCAGTCAATCTTCAGAATGAGTTATTAGCGAAAGATGGGTGGATGCATCTTAGTCTTGCTGAGGAAGGTTTTTTCAAACAGAAATCTCGTCTCACATGGTTAGGTGAGGGTGATTTTAACACTTCTTTCTTCCATAAGGTCTCTATGGCCAGAAATGCAGGGAACGCCATAAAACTCTTGTTAAAGCCAGATGGTTCTGCTACATCATCTCTCAAGGAAGTTCATGAGCTAGTTGTAGATCACTTTGCTGAGATTTTGCAGACAATTAAGGGTCGGTTTTGTCCTCAGCTGCCTTTGTTTTTTGAATCTTTGATCCATTCTACTTGTTCGTTGGCGCAACAAGCTTCTCTGTCCTCTCCTTTCTCAAATGAAGCAATCAAGACTTGCCTGTTCAAAATGCCTCTTAATAAAACTCCAGGACCAGATGGATTTCCTGCTGAGTTTTTTAAGTCGACTTGGTCTATTATTGGGCAGGATTTAACAATGGGA
>NC_025695.1:3450115-3504281 GCF_000633955.1 Camelina sativa | reverse complement strand
TTGAATCTTTGATCCATTCTACTTGTTCGTTGGCGCAACAAGCTTCTCTGTCCTCTCCTTTCTCAAATGAAGCAATCAAGACTTGCCTATTCAAAATGCTTCTTAATAAAACTCCAGGACCAGATGGATTTCCTGCTGAGTTTTTTAAGTCGACTTGGTCTATTATTGGGCAGGATTTAACAATGGGAGTGCAACAATTCTTTCTGGATTCCTTTCTCCCATCCGCCTTAAACTCGACGAGTCTTATCCTTATTCCAAAAATTCCAGGGACAGTTGATGTTAGGGATTTTCGTCCTATCTCTTGTCTTAACACGACTTACAAGATCATATCTCGGCTGTTATTAGACAGGTTAAAAATTCTTCTTCCTGATCTTATACTTCCTAATCAAACCGCATTTATTAAGGATAGACTACTATTGGAGAATGTGCTATTGGCCTCAGAAGTTGTGCAAGGCTATCCACTTGCTTCAGGTAAAGAAAAATCACGCTGAAAGTGGACATTTCTAAGGCCTTTGATTCGGTCAGATGGGACTTCCTTTTTAGCTCTCTTCAAGCTTATAAGATTCATCGGGGTTTCATTAAGTGGATTAGAGCATATGTCTGTTTCCCTCGTTCAATGTTAGTCTTAATGGGGTTTCTTCAGGCTTTTTCAAAGGAAAGACAGGTTTGCGCCAAGGAGATCCATTATCCCCCATTCTAATTGTTATGATAATGAATGTGTTATCTCTAACGTTGAACAAAGCAGCAGAAGAAGGTTCGTTCAGTTACCATCCTGGTTGTGAGGATCTTAAGCTTACTCATCTTCGTTTTGCGGACGATTTATTAATTTTCTTAGAGGGCTCTGAGCATTCTTTGAGAGGAGTTATGTCAATCCTCTCAGACTTTGAGGAAATGTCTGGACTGGGAATGAATATTGAGAAGACCTCCATGTTTTGTTCTGGTTTAAGTGAGAGTAGTTTGGAAAGGCTGCATTTACTATTCAATCTGAAGCATGTCTCACTTCCAGTCAGGTACTTGGGCCTTCCTTTATGTTCGAAAAAACTTTCGCTAAGGAATTGTGATCCCTTGTTGTCTCAAATCAGAAAGAAATTAAATTCTTGGACTCACAAGTTTCTGAGTTTAGCAGGAAGGTTAACACTTATCTCTAGTGTTATTTCAGGCATTATTGGTTTTTGGACTAGTGCTTTCTTCCTTCCGAAGCAAGTTATTAAGCGGATCAATAGCCTGTGCAGCTCTTTTCTATGGCGAGGCAAGATCGATTCTCCTTCGGGCGTTAAAGTGTCATGGTATGACATTTGCTTCCCTAAGCTCGAGGGTGGTCTTGGTTTAAGGAACATTGGTAGTTGGAATGAGACTTGTGCCTTGAAACTTATATGGATGTTGTTTTTTAGAGCTGGTTCGTTGTGGGTGGCATGGATTAGAAGTAAGTATTTTTCTAAATCTCCTCTGTGGGCGCTTAATGAGAAAAATATTGCTTACTCTTGGAATTTTAGAAAATTACTTAAGCTTCATCCCTTAGCTCTTTAATTTTTAAGCATCAATATCGGCAATGGTGATTCTACCTTCTTTTGGTGGGATCCATGGACTCGTTTTGGTTCTCTCTAACATTTTCTAGGCTCAGACGGTCCCAGTCTATTAGGGATCCCTCTGCTTTCAACTGTGGCTGAATTGAGATTTGAAGATGGTTGGTCTCTCCCTAATGCTAGATCAGAGAGACAAGTTCTTCTCCACTCTTTCCTCTCTACCATTACCATGTCTACTTCAAATGATACTCCGGTTTGGGCTGTTGATGGTATAACTTACTGGTATTTCTCTTCAAAAGTTGTGTGGAATGCTGTTAGGATTTCAAAATCTGATAAATCTTGGGCTCCGCTTGTTTGGCACAAAGCTGTCATCCCAAGACATGCTATAACCACTTGGTTGTTCATTCTCAATTGTAATCCTACTCTTGATCGTTTGTCTACTTGGGGTTATGATGTTGAGTTAGATTGTCTCCTTTGTGGGTTAGGCCATGAATCACGAAATCATCTGTTTTTTAACTGTGCATTCTTTGCTGAGGTTTGGCGTTTGATAACGAATAAGTTTCAGATTTCTACTTCTCCGGTGTTATGGGATCAGATTCTCCTTTGGCTGCCAAGGTCTTCAGTTTCGAAGCACAAAAAACTTGCTCTCCTTCAAGGATGGCAGGGTGCGATCTATGAACTATGGCGAGAGAGAAATCGGCAGTTTCATGATGGTATCTCGCTATCTGCAGTTGCTCTTACAAAGATCATTCTTTTCTACTATGAAGGATCAGTGTAAAGCAATGTCTCAGCTGGGCTTAAAACGTGGGATTTCTATTCTTCATTGTTGGACTTCTTAAAGTTGTGTTTGTTTACTAATACTTGCAAAAGCTTAAGTTTATTTTCAATGTTCCTTTTTTTGATCCTTGATTCTCCTAGTATTAGTTATACTAATTCTTTTCTCTTTTCTGTTTGTAATAATTCTATATTACTCTTTGTACAGTTTTAGTAATTTAATTAAGAAAATCCTTTAACAAAAAAAGAAAACAAATTAATATGGACGAATTTGGTAGTACACTAAATTGAAGAATCTGACATGTGTTTTACCTATAAATCCAACTACCCACTAAAATGACTCCTTTGCCTAAAGTCGGTACTTTACCTTGCTGAAAAGAGCGAGGACAAATTGGTCATTAACCGTTCTACAACACGCTTTGAATTTTACTTATCCAACTGTTGTAAATTGTAATCTAATAATAATAAATCCAAATTAACCTTTTTGTTTTTGGAAATAAGGAAACTTCCAAGACGGAGAGACAAAGAGGTTTGCCGAGTAGAAATATTTCCTCCTTAGGGAGCACTTAGGGAGGAGGAAGGAAGAGATGGAGGTAACAACCGCCGACGAGGTTTTTCCGGAGGTTAACACCGCCGAGGTAACGGAAAATCTTGATCGGAACGAGCTTGTGGAGTCGTCGAACGCCGTCGTTCTTGCTGACGGAGTCGTAGCGGCTGAGGAGAGGAAGATTGAAGCGGAGAATCGTGAAGAGAGCGAGACGCCTCCAGAGGATGATATTTGTCCGATCTGTTTCTGCTCTTTTACGGTTCCTTGTCGTGGGAATTGTGGTCATTGGTATTGCGGTTAGTCTTTTTGAGCTTAATTTCATCTTTACATTGAATAGAAGTATCTATCTATCTATCAAGCTTGTGTCTTTCTATTGGAAACGTGAGAATTGCTTATCTGGGTTTTGAATTTTGATTTAGGGTTCTAGTCTTGGGATTTTTGGTAGTCAATAAATTTCGATTCTTTTTCTGTTCCTATGGAGTGTTTGTTTGCAATGCCAATAGAAGATGTTCAGGGTTGCTTATTAAGATTGTTGAATTTATTATACAGGAAGTTGTATCTTGCAGTACTGGAACTATGCTGCAGTATCTAGGCCTTGCAAGTGTCCCATGTGTGTCCGGCTCATCACTAAGCTGTCACCAGAAGCATCTTTGCTAGAGCGCCAGGAGCAAGAGGTTAAGGAGGTTCTTGATAAGGTCCGTAGGTATAACCGTCTCTTTGTTGGAGGTCTAACTGGCTTTGTTCAGGTATGGTCTTTTTGTTTTCTATGATTTTTGTTTGTTGCTTCTCTTTACTGTCTGATGCATTTCTTAACTTGGCAAAACCACCCTCCTCTTTCGAATATTTCAGAAGGTGCACGAGCTGCCTTTTCTAATGAAGAGAATGGTGTGGCATATGATGGATACAGATGTGAACAATCTTTATTTTCATGAAGTGCGCATCTTTGCAGTTAAGAACATCTTACCCCCCTGGAGTTTACTTTTCATAGTTTAGTGTTTAGTTGTTAGCTCTTTTACCTACTTATTCATGTTGCTATTCGTTTTCTGTACTGCTAATAGCCAAGCAAGACTACACATACTATATCACTCTCTGTAATCATCATAGGATATATATATATATATATATTCTGTTTTTGCTTTCTCTCATTGAAAGTTGAGAAACTAAAGTTTCTTCCGGTGTTTGCAGATGTTCATGAGTACCCTTTACACTGCCGCAGAGTTTAACTTCATCCCAACGGGTAAGTAACCTCACAAGTCATAAACCAGCAATGACGGGGTTTAAGGCTTTTTAAGCTTTCCAAGATTGACTTTTTACCGTTTTCTACAGGCGGGTTCAGAATAGTGACAGTTTTTGACTACGCTGCGATAACTATGATCCTGATTCTGCGCTTAGTAGGGATCTATCGGAGGAGACGCCTTGCTCAGCAGGTCAGACAACTAGCAGCTGCAGTAATTGAGGAGCCGGAAAGAGATTTAAGGGAATAATAGTAACAGACAAGTGAATGTATTAAGTCTTGTGCAGTTTGATCCTTGTGGATAGGAATGGTAGATCATAGAAACCTCGAGTTTGTGCAGTTTAACAGAGAATAAGATTCCAGATGCTATAACAGTAAAAAAGAAAATGATTGGAATATAGTTATCTATGAAAAAAGTTTTACCGCAAAAGATTCTCTTAACCAGACTTGCTTAAAGAATCAGTGCCTGTGGTATCAGGAACTAGGTGATAAACGATGTGGTTTATTGCTAGCTCTTGGTAAACGATGTCGTTTTACCAACGCGGTCTGTGGTAAACGATGTCGTTTTATGACAATCTCTTGGGTTATTTCGTATATTTTCTTTTATTTTTTTTTTCCGCTTTCAAATCACAGTGAGTGTAATTACTTTCGCCCTTTTCTACTTGCAAACTCAATTTGAAAGCCATCTTTTCCGATCTATCGAAACGAAGGGAATCGTAGCGGCGGAGGAAGGAGAAATGGGTGTACGTGCAATATCTCAAGAGGCGTTCGACGATCTAGTGAGGGAAAATGTTGAAGATCTTGGAATGGAACCCTCCGAAGCTCTCGAAGACGCTCTCCACACTCTCAAACTCCAAGGCGTCGATCTCTCCGGTCCGTAAAAATACAAATCTATTTTTAGTTTTCCCTTTTCTCTCAAACTAGATTTATGTATCAATTTTGTGTGTTTGTTTATGCTACACAGGGATCATTACATGTGTTCCAGGAGAAAGTAGCATTAAGGACAATCCCGTGATTGCTTGTTTAGATAGACTAAAAGAATTCGACAGTGTTTCTATAGACGGACCTCTTCGAGAAGAGGATTTGGATGAGATTTCGAGTTTGTTCGTCAAGCTCAAGGAGCTTTGTTGCAGCCAACAAGATTCAGGGAACGCTGCAATCGCGACGAAACATGGTGCTGTGGACTTAACATGCTCTCTTTGTTCCAAAATCAAGATAGCTCCTGGAAGTAATCGTAATCGTATTGTTGTTCCCTGTTTGAAAGCTTTGGCTGTGTTGATTCATGGTAATGAGTAATGACTTCTGGAGTTAGTCTTTTTTTTTTGTGTGTTTATAATTTTGAATTGATGTTGATCGTGTTTTTAATTCAATTCTAGACATTCAGAGCACTGAGGCATTCAGGAAGTGTACTGGACCAAGTATTGTTGTTGGCCTATTGAGTAATTCGATCTCCGATTCTGATTCGTTGGATGCTGGTTTCGCTGTTGTTGCTGCTGCATCAACTGGTAATGAAGTTGTGAAACAATCATTCATGGAATTAAAAATTGATGAACTTATTCTACAAGTGCTGAACAGAGAGAGTAAAACTACCGTTCGAGCTCTGTACGATGCTATTTGTGTTCTTTTGACTCCAGATGACAACCGTGTTGTTGCTTCCCAAGTAAGTAGGTTTACATTCGTTTGGACTGTGTGAATCAAATTAAGTAGAAAATGCATCTAAAACAGCTATGGAACACTTAGCAAACATTTATTACTCGTTGTCTTTTGTGTTTGAAACCATGGGAAAATAAATAGCCTTTTCTGTGCTTATTCATGGACATACTTTGAGAACACAAATCAACTAGATTCTTGCTTTCATGTGTTTTAGGTTTATGGTTATGCACGAACTTTCGCCAAATTAGGGATTGCAACAGCCCTTACCGAAGCATTACAGGCAGGGATTGGCTCTGATAGTTTGGTGTCAGCAAGTATTGCGTTAAAATCAATTGCTGTAAATGTAAGTCTCCTAGTTGAAATCTCTGTGTCATAACATTTATCTGGTTAAGTCGTTACAATTTCCTCATCTGCTTTTGCTGTAAACAGGATGAAATATGTAAATCTATTGCTGAAATTGGTGGAATAGATACACTTCTTCGGTGTATTGATGATAGCGGTGAACAAGGCAACAACACTGCTGCAAAGACATGTTGTTCTCTGTTGTCTAAGGTGAATAGCTGTCGCTTTAAACTGTCCTACAGGCTGCCGCTTTTGTCTTCATTGTCGTCAGCTATTCAAATTCCTTCTTTAAATTTGGCGTTTCAAGTATTTGCCACACCATATTAAGAGTAGCTTGTGTTCATGTTTATCCAATAAATGCATGTTCTTAAAATTTAAGCTTTTCAAAAGCCTAAACCCTAAAGCTACTGATTTAGATTAGCATTGCAATCACGCGTGAGAAATGTTTGCCTAAACTGTGTATTTTATTCAGTTGGCAGGAAGTGACTCTAACAAGAGTACCATAGTTGAGAAGCGGGGTCTCGATAAGCTAATCAAACTTGCACAACGATTCTCCGATGATCCTCTAGTCATACAAGAGGTAAGTAAAACGAAATGAAGAGTCATCCTCTTACGACTTTGTGTCCCATACAATTTTCCTGTCTAGAGAAGATACTTGTCAGTTGTGACAATAGGTCACGTCTATGATCCACTAGATAAGAACGTAATGTCGAGTGGAGAATGTCTTTTTGTAGCACTAGGGTCTGAGTGCATAATCCTTTTGATTGACCCAAGATATATTGGTTGGTTCAGGTCATGTTGATAATCTCTATAATCTGTTTGAGATCACCAGACCACGCAGCCAAGGCTATAGAAGCCGGAGCTGGTGATTTAGCGGTCCAAGCTATGAAGAGGTTCCCAGTAGCGGCCCAAATGCAGAGAAACGCTTGCAACATGATACGGAACATGGCTGTAAGAAATGCAGAGAACAGGTAACTATCTTGTTTCCAAAATTTGTCATCCAAAAATATGCACATATCACAAATTCTTTTATCATATTGAGTTCTGTCTGCTTGCATACTACAGAAGTATTCTGCTTGCCAATGGAATTGAGAAGCTGATAAGGACTGCTAAGGCCAATAATGAGTTATGCAGAGCCGCTGCAACTGATGCACTGAGAGACCTTGGCCTTGATAACTACAATAATTAAAGGCCAATCTATCTCCCTTGGTATATTCATGAAAACTACAATTCTGCGAGGTTGGTACCAATTGTTTTCTGCATTGTCTTATGCATTATTCAAGCTAAGAGGAGTGAAGAAGAACGCAAGATCTTACATACTGTCAACAACAGTTTGCATTGAGTTCATCTTTTGAGTAGAAAAGCATTAGGATGTTGAATTTTTTGCAACGATTGTTTTTTTGTTCGAATGCTTGAACATGTTTTACAATAGAAAAGATTTGTTTGAGAGTTTCAGGAAGGGTTCTCACTCTAACTACGGTAAATAGTAAAATAGATAGACAAAGAACAAAAATACTTCAGCTTGAGAAAAAAACCATCTACAACATTTATGTTAAGAAGATTTATGAAAATTGAGTGTATATTTAACATTGCCGACAAGGATTTTGTCTTGTTTGTTTTTCTTTCACCTTTAGGTTTAAAACAAGGACAAACTGTTTGACTGAAGGGAAAATAAAAACAAATTGAAAATGTAAACCCACCCACGGAATGATCTCTAGAAGAGGTATTAGGAATATAATTATGTACGGCTATGTGTTTTCTTTATTAAGATGTCAATCGTCGGCATATAAACAAACTTTTAATAGATGATGATGATGGATGGGGCTATGATGAATGCAACTCTATCGGTTTCTACTTTTAGGTGGAGATCTGACAGAATAGCCAACAACATCTCGACATTTGTGGTAACCTTTTTTTCTTTATTTTCTATTTTAAAAAAGCTAAACACCCTTTTTATATACCGAAATAGAAAGCAAATCTTTTTAGTGGCCATAAATACATGAGTAGTAGTGGTTTCCATGATTAGCCAAGTTCAAAAATTTGGGGATTTTTGGGTTTCTATGTAGTAGTGAATTTATTATAATATAGATACTAAATTGAACAACTAATTCTGAGATTTTTTTTTTCATTTTCTAATTTTATTTTATTTTATTAAAAAAATTGATGAGAAATTAATACAAAATCTCCTATTGTTATCTATCTTACCATTTCAATAATTGTTATAATTTTTAGTCAATTAAAAAAAATCTTTGCTATATTATTTAGAATAAGATATCAATAAACAAATAAAATACTACAAATGATTATATTATGAAGAGGTTAACCTCACTAAAACAGATTCGAATATTAAGTACTTAAAATTAGGTTCAGAGTTCATAACTTCATATTAAAATCGAAATTAGTTGTTTTGTTATATAAGTTATACTATTAATTTAATTATTACAGAGAGTAGAATGCCCATTGTTTGTCAGAAAACGTTGTAAGTAGAAGGGTACATCCGTCATTACGCTCAATGTCCCCATACTTTGACAAATCATAATTCAACAAAAGCGAAACTCTCTCTCTCTCTCATATGTTTGTCTTTTTTTTTTTTTGGAAAGAGATCTCATATGTTTGTCACTTTGTTGTATTAGCTTACTTCAAGCTGTGGTTTAAACAGAGCAGAGAAAGCTGTTCTCTTTTTATATATGGTGAGAGGAAACGAGAGCTGATAGAGAGAGAGAGAGAGAGAGAGAAACAGAGCTCAAGATCACGAGCCCTTTTCTACTTCTTTGGTCTTCATCATCGAGCGATCAAAGGAACAAAAAAAAAAAAGATCTCAAGAAACCCACTTTTTGTTGGTTAGATAGTTCACGGGTCTCTGAAACGTCTCTTTCTCACAACCATAACTTGATCACCCCACTAGTCCTTCCCTTTCTCCTCTCAACGGCTCAAGTTACTACACGTCACACCCGTTGTTCATTTCCTCGGATGTCGAGGCGACGTTAGATTAAAAAAAATTACTCTTATTGAGGCAGAGATTGTAGCTAGTTGCAGAGAGACAGAGGAAAGAGGTAAAAAATGGATCGGCCAGCAGTGAGTGGTCCAATGGATTTGCCGATTATGCACGATAGCGATAGGTATGAGCTCGTCAAAGATATTGGCTCCGGTAACTTTGGAGTTGCGAGATTGATGAGAGACAAGCAAAGTAACGAGCTTGTTGCTGTTAAATATATCGAGAGAGGTGAGAAGGTCAGTTTCTTTTTCCTTTACCAAAAGTATTTTACTTTATGTTTCAACTCCTCTCTAGGTTCTTGAATTCAAAGAATCCATTTTTTGAGTTCTCACCATCCAATCATGATTCCTAATGTCATATATTATAGTTATGAATGGTTTTGAACTTGTGATCATTGATGCTGAAATGAGTAAAATGGTTTCTCTGTTCTGCATGCTCTGTTTTTTGTAGTCTGTGTTGTGTAATGTTGTTTTGAAGGCTCTAGGTGTTTTTGATGGTATGGATTTTTGATAATTCGAATGTGGAACTTGATATTAATGGTTGGATTTTTTTGGAGTTTACTACAGATAGATGAAAATGTAAAAAGGGAGATAATAAACCACAGGTCCTTAAGACATCCAAATATCGTAAGATTCAAAGAGGTTTGTTTTCAACTCCCTTTAAGCTGTTTACTTACTACTAAGTACTAACTAACATTCAAGAAAAAGTAAATTCTATATTTAATTCTCATGTTTGCTTCAGGTCATATTAACACCGACCCATTTAGCCATTGTTATGGAATATGCATCTGGAGGAGAACTCTTCGAGCGAATCTGCAATGCAGGCCGCTTCAGCGAAGACGAGGTTTATTCTCTCTTGTCTCTCTTTTTAGATTGATGGTTAATGTAAGATTCAAAATACTGAGGTTAATATTACCTTGTAGGCAAGGTTCTTCTTCCAACAGCTCATTTCAGGAGTTAGTTACTGTCATGCTATGGTAATGAGAAATGTTCAGTTTCAAAATCAATGTTTCATCCTCTGTGAAAAAGGGCTGACTCAAGTGATTAAATTTTATGTTGTAGCAAGTATGTCACCGAGATTTAAAGCTTGAGAATACCTTATTAGATGGTAGCCCGGCTCCTCGACTAAAGATTTGTGATTTCGGATATTCTAAGGTATCTTTTCTTTGTCAACCATTTCAAAAACTATACTTTTTACTGTGACTTTAAGCTTTGTGTGTGTTTTTCTTCAGTCCTCTGTGTTACATTCACAGCCAAAATCAACTGTTGGAACTCCTGCTTATATCGCTCCCGAGGTTTTACTAAAGAAAGAATATGATGGAAAGGTACTTTATAATCATAGTGCCCAGACGACTAATAGTAACCATATATTATACAAACAACAATTCTTTCTTCCTTTATACATATATAGGAGAAAAATGCTTTTTCTTGATGAAAACAATCTCGTTGAGCATCTTGGCTCTTAAAGCATTTTGGTCAAGAGAGCTATTTGAAAAATTTATCATTCTTGAATTGGTCAAATGCATTCATAATTGGTCAGGTTGCAGATGTTTGGTCATGTGGGGTAACTCTGTACGTCATGCTTGTTGGAGCATATCCTTTCGAAGATCCCGAGGAGCCAAAGAATTTCAGGAAAACTATACATGTGAGAGTCTTTCTTCATGCTTTAATAGTTGAAACATGTAACTAATGGACTCTGTGCTTGCTTGCTATCTAAACAATCTGTTATGTTCTTGCTCAGAGAATCCTGAATGTTCAGTACGCTATTCCGGATTATGTTCACATATCTCCTGAATGTCGCCATTTGATCTCCAGAATATTCGTTGCTGACCCTGCAAAGGTATAACTACCCCCAAAGCATATATACACACCTCTGATCAATGTTCTTTATAGTGTGATTGAAAGAAGCTGCTTGCATTTTGTATGTCTATTAATGTGTTTGCTGAATTGGCTAATATTGGTTGGTTTCTTGGCAGAGGATATCAATTCCTGAAATAAGCAACCACGAATGGTTTCTGAAGAATCTACCTGCAGATCTCATGAACGATAACACATTGAACAGTCAGTTTGATGAATCGGATCAACCGGGACAAAGCATAGAAGAGATCATGCAGATCATTGCAGAAGCAACTGTTCCTCCTGCAGGCACTCAGAATCTGAACCATTATCTCACAGGTGAAACAATACAATACATAAACTTTTCCATCTCTTGTCTTTTTTCTTACCTTCTCCATGTTTGAAAAAAAACTTCTCATTATTTGGATAAACAGGAAGCTTGGACATAGATGACGAAATGGAGGAAGACCTAGAGAGCGACCTCGATGACCTTGACATAGACAGTAGCGGAGAGATTGTGTATGCAATGTGATACCACCTCTATGGTTTCTGCTACCAAAAATGTAATAACAAAAAAAGTTGAAGAATAAGGTGTCTTGTATGCTATTGAGATTATCCCAGCTTTGTTAATGGGGACACTTTGAATCTTTGATAAGCAAAAGACTTGAACAATCGATGGATGTTTCTAAACAAAAATTGAAAAGGAAAAAAAAAACATTTTCATCAATTGGTATTTGAATGCTTTGTGTTTGGAAAACTATATATAGAACCAGTAGTTTATTTACTTTTGTTCAAAAAAAAAAAGTAGTTTTGTTTACAAGCTATTTCTTTTATTACTGATTCATTTTGATGTAGTTCTAAACTTTGGACATGTTTTTTTTTTTTTTGCTTTTATTAGATATACTAGGTTCGGACCCACACGTATGTGCAGGGTTATGTTTATAAACCAATTCATTTTAGTATTTATAAACAAACTCATACTACTTGAGATTCTAGTTTGATTTTTGGTTTAGTTTATTAATGTTTGAAAATTTGAAATAATAATGGTTTCACCAAAAAATTTAAAATTCGGAACAACATAATGGTTAGATTGATAACAAACGAAATCAATTGGTTAGATTCTATTAAATTTGCGAACTATCAAATCAAATATATAACCGTTAACAACGATAAAAACTCGTTTGAGACAAATACGAATATTTAAGGGTGGGCGTAATTCTCTTTTCGTTTTGTCATGTTCTATCATGTCCTACACATGTTCTCAAATTTTTGTTGCATAAAAGAATACATTTCCAATATCTGACATTTTGAATATGAGACAAATTTCTATTTTTGATCAAAAACAGGACGGGACTGGACGAAAACATACATTCTCAAACTCCCATATGGAATAAATATAAATATAATTCATAATATATTTATGTATCATATGTTATAGTAAAAATATTACAAAATTAATTGACTTCTTTATTCTTATTATTTTATATATGGTTCACCTATATCATATTATGGTTTTATTTGTTTTAATATTTATAACTGTTATAGAACATATTTTATGTATTTTTTTTTTTAATTTTATTTTGAACTTATGCTAGTGCAATTGAAAATAGTAAGATTTATTTGAGAACATTAAATGTATTTTATCACGTCATATAACATGTCAAGAATTAGAATTATTTATTTAGTATGTGTAAACATATTTATTTAGTATAACATCCGTAACCCAAATTTTTGTCATTTTAGTTTTTGGTTCAGTTTCATTTTGGTTTATGAATATTTGGGTGTTTAAGTGTTAATCAGTACTTTAAGACTTAGTTCAGACCAGCGGTTGGCCTGGAAACGATTAAAAATAAGTTATAAATGAGAGAACATAGGCATGTATATTTTGGACATACTGTATCCACCAAATGTAAAATTATGTTATAGAATAATTTTTTAAATTATTATTCGTTTGACAATATTTATATTAGTCCAGCGGATAAGAGAATGGGCAAAAATATCGGTATTTTGTTGTCAAAAATAAATAAATAGGAAAAGCTTCTAACAGGATGTCCGTATTTTTCGTTTGAGTATTTAATTTTTACAAAATTATTACAAAATTAATGGAAATTATCCAAACTTTCTTTATATTTTTTTAAAAATTATTTCTTTTTGTTAGTCCAAAAATAGCTGAATTCTACAAAATATATTTTCTTAAATTAACTCTGACTAAAATTATTAAGAATTTGACAATTGAATGTTGTTATCTAAATTTTCTAATCTTATGTGGTATTTTGCAGAGTAATCTTTTTTTACAAAAATGTGACTTACCGGGTTCATATAAAAAATGTGGACTTCTTTTAAGCAATCAAATGTAATCTTCTTGTTTTGCTGATGTTATGTCAATTAGATGAACACCCGTTCATACCACAATCCTCCCTTATATATAATCTCTAGGTAAAAAATGTATGCTTTCGAAAAAGATCTTGATTTGTATATGCTTATGTACACGACAGAAAATTATAAATTTAACAATTCATCAGAATAATAAATGATAAACAGGACATAGAAGATAGTATTGGTTAACTAAAAAAAGAATATAGTTGATGTTAGCAATATGCATATGCAAACTTAAATCCTAAGACACATACATTTTTTTTTTTTTGCAGAAACAAAGAGATACAAAAATAGTGTAGAGTGTTGTATATGATATGTGAATGTTAAATCGATTACTCTATTTATAGACTGGAAAGAGTCAGGCTAAACATTTTTTACTTTACGTTTAAAACAACAAAAATCTATATAAAATCTTTTAAAATCTTATTTATTTTTCAGTTGATGCATATACAATATGTTTGAATCTATATGGATGGTTTAATTTGGATAATGAATTAATTGTCTAGATTTTGCAATTCCTATTAAACCGATAAGAGTAAATATATAAGGTTAGATTTAGAAATAATCCCTAAATTTTAGATATTTGGTAAACTAATTCCTGATTTATTTCAAAATTTCTTAAAGAAATCATCTGTTTAAATTAAAGTTAAGTTATTTTCATATATACTATTCGAATTTAGTTAGATACAATTGTTATGGAAATCTTAAATGATAAGTTTTATTAATTGCGAAAATCTCTTATTATTTTATAAAATTTTAATTACTATATAAAATTCAAGGAATTGTTAATATAAATAATTTCTTTTTTATTATAATATTTAAAATTTTCATTTTGTAATCTTCTTGGCTGTATTTTTTTTACAGTGACGGTATGGCAAATATTTGAATTTATTATTTGTAATTAATATAGTTTCATAAAATATATGAATGTATCATTTATAGTTAATATAGTTTCCTAAAATACTGGAATATTTGAATTATAAAAAGAGTCAATCATTTAGTCTTTAATAATTGTTACCATTGATTTAGAATTTTTTTTTTTCAAGATTTCTTAAAATAAATCATCTGTTTAAATTAAAGTTAAGTTATTTTCATATATACTATTCGAATTTAATTAGATAAAATTGTTATGAAAATCTTAAATGATAAGTTTTATTAATTGAGAAAATCTCTTATTATTTTATAAAATTTTAATTACTATATAAAATTCAAGGAATTGTTAATATAAATAATATTCTTTTTTATTATAATATTTAAAATTTTCATTTTGTAATCTTATTGGCTGTATTTTTTTTTATATAGTGACAGTATGTCAAATATTTGAATTTATTATTTGTAATTAATATAGTTTCATAAAATATAGGAATGTATCATTTATAGTTAATATAGTTTCCTAAAATACTGGAATATTTTGAATTATAAAAAAAGTTAATCATTTAGTCTTTAATAATTGTTACCATTGTTTTAGGAAATTTTAATTTGTTTATAAAAAAATTATGTAGGTTAGTGGGTCTGTTTGGCAACATGGATATATGTTATAGTTTTTGTTTTTTTTTATCCCTATATGTGCTCCCCAATTAATAGTATAGATGTAGTGATTTTAATATTGTCTCATAGTTATAAATCCAATTAGTTGAACAAAGGCAAAGTGATATCAGCCTCAAACTAAAGTTAACAACTAGACTACATCGAATATACGAAGCAGTAAGCAAAACAAAAATAAATCGATATTCTGTAATGTGTAGATGAGAGTGTCTACTAAATTAACTGGCATCTCCAACCCCATTCTATTTTAGAGTCAAAACTCTATTATAAAGCAACATTTGCTCCAACCCTACTCTATATTTTTCTCTAAAATAGAGAAAATGATAGGATTGCTCTATATATACATCAAATCTATTCTTATCTCTATTTTTTTATACTAACTCTATTTTAGAGTTGAAAATAGAGTAATACATTGGAGGAAAACAATTCTCTATTTTAGAAGAAAAAATAGAGATATACATTAGAGATGGTCTAATAATGTAATAATTGAAGCTAAATGCGATAATGTTTTCATTTTCATTTTTCACTATAAAAAAAATAAAAAAATCAAAACCCGCATAAATGTAGGCAGATCACATTTCATGCATATTAATTATTTAGAGACCCCAATTATTTATTTAATTTTTATGTCATATGATATTAAATACTGGACGCACGTACGGTAATTGGCTCTAAATTAGAAGGTGAGTTAATGCGCTTACTCACACAGTCACACCTTCGTTTTTGCTCTGTTAATAACTTAATAGTACTAAATCAGGAGTATTATTATTCCTACTTTATAGTTTATACTAATAGTATTATACATTGTGTTTATTATGCAAAGAAAGGGAAGAAGAAAATAAGCAATTACAATGTTTTGATTAAAATATTGAAGCATGGTCGACCTATGTGACAACTGATATCATGTCATTGTTGTCTTCTTATCTTCGTTATTTTCTCTTACTCGCAACTATTTGTTTGTACCGTTCATTTGACCTTTTCACTCTCGGTATCTCGAATTGAACGTTCGGTATGAGAAATTAACGATCTTGACAAGGTTCCCAAGGACCCTGCGGGATTATGTTCTTTTAGGGTTTTACTTTTATTACAAAACTCTACATAATGTCAATGGAATTTGAATGTAATTTAAACGCAAATTACTTTGAATTTAAACAGAATTTAATTTATGACAAAGTTTACTCGGATTTCACACTAAAAACATAAATCATTCATATGTATAAAATTAGTAAAAGAAATTACTATAACAATAAAGATTAAAAATACTAAAATTAGTATTTCTGAATTTGGAACAGTTTTACAGATATTAAAATAAAAAGATATGACTTATAGCAAACTAATCATATGAATCCATTGTAATTTGCGATAGATTTGTCACTGAAACAAAATTGTAACTAGTCAAAACATCAAATGTGTCTTATTTACTGCCAGACTAGCCCTGTTTGCCATGGCAGGGTTGCTCACCAGTGTTGACACTTTATCAGCCTTCAAATCTCTCCACAATCGGCTGAACCAAAATATGTTACTTAAAATCCAATTAAATAGGTAAAAAAACGAATATGGTAAAATTGATACAAAATATCTATTCATTTCATAGTTCCATATCCATAGTGTTACAATTTTTATTAACCGTACGATTATATACAGTGGCAGACCCACGTTATGGATGGTGGTGACACTATTGAAATATATACAAAATTTTACACTAAACAAAATTATTTAAATGGCAAAGTGGTTTAGATTGGCTTGAAAAACCCTTGAGGTAAAGGGTTTTACTCCTTTATTCGACGAATTGCCCCCACTAATATTTTATGCTGGTTCCGCCCCTGATTATATAGCTACAATTTTATGTTTTTTTTTTCTTTGTCACATAACAAAAGACTTGGATAATTGATGGGTGTTTCTGAACAAAAATATAGTTCAATAAAAAAGATGTTGATATTCATAAAAATCAAGTACATTATTGACATGTTCCTTTTGATTAAAAAATGAATGACTTGCTTGAAAAGGACAAATTATTTATATTTCTATAGTATGCCCTTGGCTTATTCGACATCGTAGTGTGGGGGAGAGATCTCTATTATGAGGAGGATGCGTCCTTTTGTCCTGCTGTTGAGTATGTTCATACGGAAACGATTAGGACAAGCTAATGGAGACCTAATCTTGTTCAAGTTACATTCTCTTTTATTTTCGGTGAGTTAAAATCAAAACTTAAACTATCATATCTGCTCAAAAAAGTAGTTGAATTTTCGCTTTTACTTTCCAATATGTCGGAGAAGTATATATATTTCACTCTCAAGTCAAATGTAAATAACTTTTTTTATTGGTGAGTTCTTATAATTTATAACTGAGACGAAGATAAATGCTTTTTAATTAGTTTGAAACCACTTATTTCAAATTTGAATCTTACAATGAAATACATCGAAGAATTAAGAATATATGTATACCTTTATTAAATTCAAAAATAATTGAAAGTTTACCAAAAGAAAGTGGAGGCATTAAATCCAAAAATAAGTAAAAATCATTAAACTACCAAGTAAAAAAAGTGAAAACATTAGTACTATATATATATATATTTTTTAACTACGTGCAATACAGAATTCGGGTAAATGCATTTCAGATCTCGTTTCACTGAATATTGTCGGTCGTTTTGAGAGAGAGAGAGAGAGTCTCGCGTGGCTTAAAAGAAAAAGCTCGTCCTTTCGGAGCGTCCAAAAGCCACACGCTCCATACCCAAATTTTTAGAGAAATTTGCAAATATTCATCTTAAAAACTTACAAAATTCAATAGAATATATATATATATATTTATATATGATATGTTATATATAATATAATAATAATATATGGCAACTTTAAATTTGTCATGCGGATAAAATTTCAAAATGATTGTTCCTATTTTTTGTTAGTCTCTATCATAACAAAACAAAACCAAAAAAAAATTATATATAAAATAATATCATTTGGAGTGGGGACGTCATCTGAAGATTATAGATATAAATAAATAGAAAGAAAGATGAAGTGAGAGAGTTGTAAAGAAAAGAAAGATTTCTAAAGAAGAAAAAAAAGAAACAGAGAAACAAAAATGGTGATAAAAAGGATAGAGCTGTGTATAGAGCTAATGAAGATAGGTATGGAGTTCGTGGTGGTGGTGGCCGAAGCCGTCCAAATTGTTATGCGGCAAAACCTCAACCACCACCGTGCTCCTCAACCTCCGCGTCTCATCCGCCATGGCCTCCTCCCTTATCCCGCTTCTCACCCTTCTCCATTCCTCTTTGGATTTTTCCCTTGAAAATTAAGAAACATGAAATTTTATATTCTGCTTCTTTCTCTTTTTCTTCTTCTTTATTACCTTTTTTTTTTTTTGTTGTAGATATATAATTAGGTGTTACTCTTGTTGATTCTTCTTTGTAAAAATCAGATTTGCAGCTTTCTATTGAACTCTTTTTTTTTTCTGGATTAATATCGTGTAAGCAAACAATTTGCAGGATAAACATAAAAAACAATAAACAAGTAATACACGCAATTTGGTTGAAGACTATAAGACGTGCAGCGGAAACAATTTGCCCCCTAAGCTAAGTCCAGGTTCAATCAAAAAAGTTGTTAATGTTTACATATGTTTCTTCCTTATGTACTTCACGGCAAGTTATATTCAATTAATTATTATGATAATCTTGATTAGTCTTGGGAGATGCCTTGGTGTTCTAGGGTTTGAACCTGGACTTTTTCTTATATTTGGAAAGAAGAAGAAATAAAACTGTAGATAACTGAACATGGTTCGTTAAATCGGTTAATGTATACTATCCCATTCCCCGTAATGATCAGTAGTAACTAACTAGGCATTTGTGCAATTGTCTTGTCTTGGAAATAATTCACAAAAATATCTCCTTCAAAGCTCCACAATTTCAAAAGATGTTTCTTACATATATAATTAAGGAATATACAGACATGTTTAAATGTTTAGTTCGTTTACTTAAAATATAATTTTTTTTTGTAATTTGTATACTTCGGCCATTATCATTAACTATTTTGTTTTTCGTATTTACATTTCTTTGAACAAAAAAAAAGAAAAAAAAACGGGTATATATAAATCCCTTTCACCGTGAGAAGATATGTATATATATGTTTAGTGCATGTTTAATTTGTCCAAACAAAAAATTGATTAGTGCATATACGTCCAAGTTCATTGAATATCACGAAAATAGATCTATATCTATTTCTTTAATCTTTACCATATTACATTATTAAGAAAAACATAAAAAAAAAAATTATATATATTAGGATATTATTGATGCAATAAAATCATACCATTGGTCATTGTTAGCATTAGATGTAAATTAATTAATAACTTGCAGTATAGTTTATAACGAAAACTGATGAATAAAATACGTTTTTTGAGGGGTTCAATTGTAATTTTTATGATGGATTATTAAACTTTTCACAGTAAGGAGTTTTACGTATAATACAACGTAAATACAAATTATGTTTTAAGGTTGAAAGATTTTGACCCCCAATGCGATGTAGGTAGGTTTATATATCACCAAAAAACCATCATGTGTAGTGTCAGGTGTGAGGTGACGCCAAAGATAGCAACAGCCGATGAATTGGATTTGGGTTAAGATCTAGAGTCTACCACGATGCGTCTTGATCATGTTGCAGATGATGACGGTTGTAATTATTGGTTCATACCTCTTTTTCACCTCCCAAGTTCAAACTCGCAATCTTCATGATTGAAAGTTTTTTTACAGAGAATATTTTTTCTATTACATCAGTAGAACTAATATTTACGCTATATATAACACATGTATCTAATTTGATATCCAACCCAATGAAAAGTCCGAGTAATCGAAGCTGTAGTTTCGGTAAAATGGAAAATGTATTTTATATACATATATATATATATATATATATTCTCAATTGGAAAATGTGGTATTATTAAGATTCGGTATTATAATTTGACAGTTCTGGTTAGAGAGTTAACAGTTTCGTCTTTCAAACGTTAATTAAATACCAAAAGCTAATCCGGTGGGAACAAACTCAATTATTAAAAGTTGGACGAGAGTAGTTGTTGTTAACTTAAAACTTAATGCAACTGTGTGGTCTTTCTCAACTTACGTTAATTTTTTTTTGCTGCGAAAAATATTATAAAATTTCGTTGATACCGGACCATTTGAAAACGAGTTGTGGCTTACGATGAGTTGACTATGCTTGCTGTAGAGTCTTGTAACTTGCGATCGACTAAGAACTTGTGATGAATCGTTTATGAACACTCCGAATCACTCACAAGTCACAATGAATGAATGTGAAAAACGTAAACGAAAAGAACACAACGCGATTTATCCAGTTCAGGTTGTAATCTGCAAACTCTACGTCTGGCCGAGATCTCAGCTCGGAATCCACTAAGATCAATTGTGTTTTCAGATTACAAACGTCTTTCACCCTCAACAAGAAAGTAAAGTTTTCCCGAAAAAATAAGAATCCTAGAATCCCAAAAACCTCTCTTTTTTTTTTCTCACACCACCTAATGAATCAAAACAGAAAAGCTTATACACTCGCCTCCTCTAACCGACTTGGCGTTAGCTTCTCTAACTGACTCAACCGACTTGAGTCGCACATGATCCGTCGAACTCATTTACATGGGTATTGACTTGTTTTAGCTCTGCAACTTAACCTTCGAGCTTCCACCATTGAAATGCTTCCGTTTAAGTAAACACAATAACCAACTCCAATTGCTCCAAACCGGACACAATATCTGGTTCATTTAATCCCGCTCCTTAACCGGAACCTTCTGATTAAACCCAGATCAAACCAACATTCTACACTCTCCACCTTGGTTCGATCTGCTTCTCCGACCTTAGTGACTCCTACATCTCGGTACCTGCTTCAGACTTACGCCTCTCAAACACCCAATAAGTCCAACAATCCCTTGAACTTATTGACTGGCAATACCTTCGTGAATATATCCGCAGGGTTCTCACTCTTGTGCACCTTAGTAACCTGTAATTCACCATTATCGAGCAAGTCTCGAACAAAACTCATCTTTGTGGCCATGTGCTTCATTCTTTCATGAAACACATTATTCTTGGCCAGTGCAATAGCACTTTGAGAGTCACTGAATACCTCCACAGACTCTTGAGGATACCCAAACTCTTCACTTAAACCCCTCAGCCAAACAGCTTCTTTGGCTGCCTCGGTTAACGCCATATACTCTGATTCAGTTGACGACATTGCCACCACCTTCTGCAGCGACGACCTCCAACTAATCACATTCCCACCAGATAAGAATGCATAACCACTAGTGGACCTCCTTCGTTCTAAGTCTCCACCGTAATCAGCATCACAAAACCCACTAATCTTGAAATCATTCGACCTCTTGTACGCCAAACTCATCTTTGTAGATTCCCTAACATACTTAAGCACCCACTTCACTGCTTCCCAATGAACTTTCACCGGATTAATTATGAACCTACCCACTACACCTACTGGATATGCCAAATCCGGTCTCGTTCCTATCATGCCATACATCAAACTTCCCACAGCACTAGAGTAAGGAACTGACCTCATAAACTCTGCATCCTTCTGGATTTGAGCATCGCTTGCAGGAAGAAGCTTGAGTTGATTCCCGAGTGGAGTTTGAACTCCCTTCGCTTCATGCATCTTGAACTTCTCCAGGACCTTCTCCAAATAACTCTCTTGAAAAAGCTTTAATATTCCCTTCTTTCTGTCCCTGTAGATATCAATACCCAATATCTTCCTTGCAGCTCCTAAATCTTTCATATCAAACCTGGAACTTAGCTGACTCTTCAGAATGTCAATCATCTTCATGTCCTTGCAAGCTACCAACATGTCATCTACATACAAGAGTAAGTAGATGTACACACCTGAGTACTGCTTCACGTACACACAACTGTCGTGAATACTCCTTTTAAAACCAATCTCCAGCATAAATGCATTGAACTTCTGATTCCACTGTCTCGGACTCTGTTTCAGTCCATACAAGGACTTCTTTAGGAGACAAACCATGTCCTCCTTTCCTTCTTCTACATAACCTTCTGGTTGAGTCATGTAGATCTCCTCATCCAGCTCTCCATATAAGAAAGCTGTTTTCATATCCAGCTGCTCCAACTCTAAGTCTTCTTGAACAACTATCGACATTAAGTACCTAATAGATACATGTCTTACCACCGGAAAGAAAATCTCATTGTAGTCTACTCCCTCCTTTTGAGAGTAGCCTTTTGCCACTAACCTGACTTTAAATCTAGGCCCCTCCACTCCTGGTATACCTGTTTTCCTCTTGTAAATCCATTTTCAGCCTATCATCCTTATGTTCTTCGGTCCTTGAACCAGAATCCAAGTCACATTCTAGTGCAATGAATCAATTTCTTCGTCCATGCCACCCTTCCACCCATCCTTACACGAATCTCTGATAGCTGCACTATAGTCTGACGGTTCTATCTCCTCGCCATCTTCTGATACAAACAACACTAGCTCAGTATAGTTGCCTTCTTCATACTTTGATGGACGCCTTATGAGTCTTCTTTCTCTATCACGAGCAAGCTGATAGTTTTCTAACCCCGTATCACCTGATTCAGTTTCTGACTATGAACTATCCTGCAGATCAACCGTAGAACTCTGAGTCTCTCCACCTGAACTTATACCCTTCTCTACAGTGATGCCAGACTCAAAATCAACAAACGTATCCAGTGAGATTCTCTCACTTTCTGTAGCTTGGGGTAAGTTCTTATAAGACTCACTCTCATTGAATGTCATGTTTCTGCTAATAATACATTTTTTATCATCCAGCGACCAGACCTTGTAACCCTTAACCCCTGATGGGTAACCAACAAATACCCCCTTTTTAGCTCTCGGTTGCAGCTTCCCATCATCTGTATGATAATAACAAATGCAGTCGAAAGTCCTCAAGTGACTGGGAACCGTCTTTGACCACATCTCCTCTGGAACTTGAAACTCAATTGCGGAACATGGAGACTTGTTGATAAGATGCATTGCCGTGTTTACGGCTTCAGCCCAAAACATCTTAGACAACCCTGATTCGCTTAGCATACTCATGACCTTCTCAAGTATCGTCCGGTTCATCCGCTCAACAACTCCATTTTGTTGAGGAGTGTGCGCGATAGTCCTGTCCATAACAATCCCATTCTCTAGACAGTAGCCATCAAATTCCCTGTTGTAGAATTCCAACCCGTTGTCTGTCCTCAACTTCTTGACTTTAAGTTCTAATTGTTTTTCGACCATTACCCTCCATTAGACTCGACACCTTCTCTTTTTCAAGATAACCTTTTCTGACTAACGTATCTAATCCTTTCTGACCAATATGCCCGAGCCTGCTATGCCACAAACTTGTTTGATCCGTTTGTACCACTGAGTTTACCTCTCCAACATAGGTGCGTCCTTGCAAGAAGTAGAGCGACCCATGTCTATTACCTTTCAACATTGTCCTGCAACCTTTGCTTACCTTCATAACTCCATTCTCTGAGCCGAAAGAACACCCTTGAGCCTCAAACGTCCCCAGTGACAACAAGTTTCTCGAGAACCCAGGAATGTATCTAACATCTTTTATCCACACAATCCTGCCATTTGAAGTCTTGATCTTTATGCTTCAAATGCCTTTAACCTCTCGCAGACTTTCATTTGCCATCCTGACAGACCTTGCATCAAACTCTCTTAGCTCAATGAACCAATCCTTCCTCGATGTCATGTGAAACATGCAGCCTGTATCTAATATCCAGATCTCACTGAAATTAGCATTCTCAGTTAGATTAGCCTCTGAGACCATCAATGATTCCACAAACTCAGTCCCACTAACTGCTGCGGACTCTCCTTTATCCTGATTAACCTTCGCTTGTCCTTTCTTTGGACAATCCTTCTTGAAGTGACCTTCACTGCCACACACCCAACACGTACGTTTCTTCTTGTCTTTTGACTTCGATCTTGACCTTCCTCTAGACTTTCCCTATGATCCTTCTCTGGTCACAAATCTTCCCCTGTTATCCGAGCTAGAGTAAAGTCCTTCACCTTGAGTCTTTCTACCTTTACCAGCTGCTCCCAGCTCCAATTGCTTTGAATGGATAGCACTGATTACCTCTTCGAGTGACAGAGTTGATTTACCGTATCTTAGCGTATCTCGCAGCTGATCAAACTACTTTTGCAAAGACATTAAGAGCAGGATAGCCTGATCCTCATCTGAAATATCCACTCTGACGTTACTCAAATCCATTATTATCCGCAAGAACTCATCGATGTTGCTTTCAATAGTCAAAGAGTCATTCATCTTGTACCCATAGAGCCTCTGCTTGAGATAAATCATGTTAGGTAGTGATTGTGACATGTACAACGAATCAAGAACCTTGAACATACCAACTGTTGTATATTCCTTGATGATATTCCTCAGAACCTCATCACTCACGTTTAGGATGATAGTACTACGGACCTTTCTTTGCTTTTCCGCCATGGCTAGATCCTCCTCAACTGATATCTCTGTCCCAGATTCCTCCGATCCCTTCCCTTTTGGATCCTCAGCCTTAACCGAATCGGATCCCTTCTTCAACGAAGATTCTTGGATCTGAAGAGCTCCCATTAAACCGATGATCTCTAGATGAGCTAGGATCTTCTCCTTCCATAGATTGTAGTCGATCATACCGTTGAACTTCTCCAGCTCGATTCTTGATGAAGACATCGCGAACTCGAATCGATGAAACCTAACAACTTGAGCCTTCGTAATCGTGTAGCTCTGATACCACTTGTAGAGTCTGTAACTTGTGATCAACTAAGAACTTGTGATGAATCGTTTATGAACACTCCGAATCACTCACAAGTCGCAATGAAAGAATATGAAAAACGTAAACGAAAAGAACACAACGCGATTTATCCAGTTCAGGTTGCAATCCGCAAACCCTACGTCTGGCCGAGATCTCAGCTCGGAATCCACTAAGATCAATTGTGTTTTCAGATTACAAGCGTCTCTCACCCTCAACAAGAAAGTAAAGTTTTCCCGAGAAAATAAGAACCCTAGAATCCCAGAAACCTCTCTTGTTTTTCTCACACCACCTAATGAATTAAAACAGAAAAGCTTACATACTCGCCTCCTCTAACCGACTTGGCGTTAGCTTCTCTAACTGACTCAACCGACTTGAGTCGCACATGATCCGTCGAACTCAGTCACATGGGTGTTGACTTGTTTTAGCTCTACAACTTAACCTTCGAGCTTCCACCATTAAAACGCTTCCGTTTTAGTAAACACAATAACCAACTCCAATTGCTCCAAACCGAACACAATATCTGGTTCATTTAATCCCGCTCCTTAACCGAAACCTTCTGATTAAACCCAGATCAAACCAACATTCTACACTTGCATTATTTACTATCGGATCAGATTGGCATATTTATTTTATACATACCACATTTGATGATTATGTTACAAAATATATATTTTGAACTCCGACCAAATATAATGGTTTTAGTGCTTGAGAACTAGCTAGCTTTGTTGGTCGAGCCTATGCCTTCGAAGCTACTGTACTACGTATATATTCATCGATCCTCATCCTAGAGAGAGACCTGAAACCCAAAAAAACAAAAGCAGTCGGAACATTATAAACATACATACCATATAACAGATCAGACTGCGTAGTTCAAGTTTCTACCGAAAGCAATCCGAAAATAAAGTTTCCATATATAATTAACCATTACAAAATTGTGCACGCTCATTGCCAAATACATGAATAGATATATTAAGACGAAAGTAACGTAACACAACAGCATCTCACATTAATGAGTTAGTTGGCTGATAATAATACTACAAAAACAGTGATGTCTTTATCATTTAAAATAGTATTTTTTGTGTGTTCATATTTCCAGAGAATAAACGTTGCAATTAAGATTTAAGACATTGGATTAGGTGTTGCGAATCAGATTCCCTTAACAGAGTAGGTCAAAATATAATGTCAGTACGTATTAAAAGGATCTTATTATAAACTATTATGTAGAAATAATCTAGCCCCTTTTTTGGTTTTAATTAAAAATATTCTGTTAAAAATAAAATAATTAAATACGTACAGATCATACAATATCTGCAATTCCAAAAGAAGATGGATGTTCACGGAAACAATTAATGATACAAACTGAACATGGACGAGAATTGAGGCAGATACAGTTTGAGAGTCATTGACGTAAAGACAAAAAAGATCTCTCCATTCTTCTTCTTTGTTTTGTCGAATCCAATAAATAGGGCTACGAAAAGTTGTTTTCTAAAAATGGGTGGGTTTGTAAGAGAAATAAGCCCAGCCTTAGGCCCAATAATAACAAGTTGTCAATTTTCACTACGAGAGTTCTCTTATTGTTTTTCACTTTTTTTTTTTTTTTTTTGCGATTACCTTATATAATAACTCGACGCTGAGACTTTTAATTAATCAGTTGTTAAGAATAATCGATCTTGCTACATCTAGTTTGGTTTGTTCCAAAGTTGATTCATAGGTAAAAAGAGTTACTAAAATGATAAACTATTAGATAGAAACTTAGAAGAAGAGAAGAGTGTGAAAACAAACTCGTTTTGCTTAGAAGTTTAATCGACCATAAGAAGTTGTAATGTACAAAATATAAATATATGAGACCTGTTGTAACAACAACAACTCTGTTTTTTACATTACCCTTCTTTCTTTTTTTTTTACTTCTTCATTTTGTTTTTTTGATATGTCATTACTTTTTCACCGTTTCTCTTCTTCTTCCTCAAATATTTCTGTTTTTTACCAATAGTCCAAAGACGATATAGACTTCTTCTTCTTCTTTTCTCTTCCGACTGATATTAGTAGCCTGGGAACATTGGCGGCGGTGGGGATGCGTATTGGTGGCCGATGAACGTTGGTATGGTGAATTCATCATCACTTGGAGCTGGTGCTTGAGCCGCTGGGGAGTTGATCTTCGGCGGAGATTGTGACGGCGGTGGAGAAAAGACCGTTGGTGTTGGTGAAGGTTGGACTGGCGATGGCGACGGTTTGACTGGTGTCTGTTGTGGTGGACTGGCCTTTGGCGGGTTAGCTGGAGGAGACAAGACCGGTGGCGGCGGTGAGTTAACAGGTGCTGGTGGCGGCGGGGAGTGAACCGGTGGCGGTGGCGAGTTAACCGGAGGGGGTGGTGGCGGTGGCGAATGTACCGGTGGTGGCGGCGGGGAGTAGATTGGCGGCGGTGGAGAAAAGACGGGAGGTGGGGGAGAGTAGACAGGTGGCGGCGGTGGCGAATACACCGGTGGAGGTGGGGGAGAGTAGACAGGCGGCGGAGGTGGCGAGTACACCGGCGGTGGTGGAGAGTGAACAGGCGGTGGCGGAGAGTGAACCGGTGGTGGCGGAGAGTGCACCGGCGGTGGTGGCGAGTGTACCGGTGGTGGCGGAGAATGTACAGGAGCCGGAGGCGGAGGTGAGTACACTGGTGGTGGTGGAGAGTTGACCGGAGCCGGAGGCGGAAAATGAACCACCGGAGGGTGTGATGGAGGTGGAGGAGGGCTGCGCCTTTTCGTCACTGGAGATTGATCATAAGGATCATCCGGTTGCGGTGACTCTTTTGGCGGTTGTGGTTTTTGAACCGGCCGAGATGGAACTGCCGGAGTTGGAACTGGCGATGGTTTGTGAACCGGCGTAGTTGGAACTGGCGATGGTTTGTGAACCGGCGTAGTTGGAACTGGCGCTGGTTTGTAAACCGGTGATGGTTTGTGAACCGGCGTAGTTGGAACCGGGGATGGTTTATGAACCGGCGTAGTTGGAACTGGCGCTGGTTTGTAAACCGGTGATGGTTTGTGAACCGGCGTAGTTGGAACTGGCGCTGGTTTGTAAACCGGTGATGGTTTGTGAACCGGCGTAGTTGGAACCGGCGATGGTTCCGATGGAGTTGAAGAGCCATCACCTCCGCCACCAGCGCACTTGTCCTTGCTACAATCAACTGGGCGGTTGATCACGACCGCACATTCCTGGGAAGATCGTTGGTAAGGTCGAGCAGGCAAGCAATTACGTATGTCGTCCAATGCAATTTCCTTGCGAGCATCACCTGGAACACACGAACCTCCTTGTCCATTGAAGTAATTGTACGAGTAAGTGAAGTTCACCAAATTAGGCAACTTGCAAATGTTATCCGGTACAAGTCCTGTGAGTTTGTTCCCGGAGATATCAAATTCCTCCACACCGGTCAACCCGACAAAGCTAGTCGGGAGACGACCTATGAACGAGTTCTTGCTTGCATCGAAAACTGTCACATTCGATAAGTTGCCGATTTCGGACGGGAAACAACCTCCCAAACCATTGTCCATAAAGACAATCTCGTTGAGATTCTTCATATTTCCGATACTCTTAGGGATACAACCAGTGAATTTGTTGTTAGCAAAAGTCACAACCGAGGCCGGAGATTCCCCTAGAGATTCAGGAATCACCGAGGTGAATCTATTGTTGTTCAAGAAAATGGCGTCAAGTTGCTTCTTGAAAAGCTCAGGAGGGACTTGACCTTCGAAATCGTTGAACCTAAGGTCGAAGTATTTGACTTCAGGCCAAGAGAGGACAACGTCAGGGAAAGTTCCAACGAAACGGTTGTTACTGACATCGAATTCGTGCATTAGCTTCAACTTCTCAAAGCTTTTAGGTATAATCCCGCAAAACCGGTTTGAATTCAAATGGAACATAGCAACATCCGTCATCAAACCAAGCTCAGCAGGCAAATGCCCTGCGATATCAGCACCGTTGAGGTCAACACCAGCTACAACCGTGACCTCAGAATCATCAAGAGCTGGCGCACAAACCACACCGGTGTAGCTACACACGTGCGGGCCATGCCAGTTTCCCGTGGTGTTAAACGGGTCTGAATATATTGCCTTTTTCCAAGCCTGAAGAGCTATATAAGCTTTCTTGAGCCTTGTGTTGGCAAATGTAGCCTTGAGATCAACCTCGTATTCAATGTCATCAGGAAGTTCGCCATTCTCTGGTAACGTTAAGAGCTGTCGCTGCACAATGAAGGCAGCTTCTGTATCGGTTAAGGCAAATGAGACAAAGGAAGAAGATAAGAAGGAGAAGAATAAGAGGAAGAAGCAGCAGCCAAAGGACGGAGGTTTAGCCATGGCTAAAACAAAAACCTTGGAAAAGGCCCAAGGCTGCTTATAGAAGGGCATGAGAGGGTTCGGGGAGGACACAAAGCTGTATTATATTGATAAGCTAACGGTTTTTCATTTTGCAATCACCAACGGTTTCCCTTAACATACTTTTTCTATAATTAGGCCAACTCTTGATTTTAAGGATTTTGCTTCAGATCCGGAGGACATATTATCAATAATAGAACTGGTGGTTAAAAGAAACAAGTAAAAAAGCTAAAGCAGACTCTCTAAATCAAAACCGGTCACTATTATAGGACACATCCTTCAAAAAAACGAGAGGTAGTTGATTCATTACCGAACATCACGCAATGACACAAACCCTATTTGTCTCTCACCAGTTCACGTGTGCTGCAAGATACCTCCCCTGAGGGATTACGAACGATGTTTATATGCAAATCCAAGGGATCAAGACACAAACAATGGTAATTTCATTGTTTCTTCACAAGAGCTCCTTCGGCTTTCTCTGATAAGCAGTTTCTTCTTTAGTCTAAACATTTCAAATCCCCTAGAATGACCCAAAATGTCTTAATTAAAAATCCTTTTCTAAGAATGATGTGAAAACAAAAGTATCAAACTTTTTCATTTCCTATACTTGCAATCTCATCGATTAGCCACGTCGTCCTTGTCTAGTCCATGATCCTTGCAAACTTCACTGAAGGGTTAAAATTTTGCACTTCCGCTAATATGAATGGCTAAATTGCTATACATGTCAATAACTTAACGCATAAAACGCCATCCAAATAAAAAATCGCATTACTATGCAGTATAATNTAAACCAAGCTCAGCAGGCAAATGCCCTGCGATATCAGCACCGTTGAGGTCAACACCAGCTACAACCGTGACCTCAGAATCATCAAGAGCTGGCGCACAAACCACACCGGTGTAGCTACACACGTGCGGGCCATGCCAGTTTCCCGTGNAGACATACGTTCTGTACTTGTGTACATGTTTCTAAGGTAAATTTACCTTGACAGTAAGATGGGAAAGGAATCAATTACGACTAAAAGAATTTATAAATTTCATTTTGAAAAAAAAAAAACAATGGTCTAGAAGGTGTAAAGTATATATGATATATGAAAAAAAAAAAAAAAAAAAAAAAAAAAAAAAGAGAAAAAAAAAAAGNCATACTAATACTATCAAATATTTCCTAGTTAACATAGACAAAATTTAAGAGACAAAAAACCAATGCTATTTCCATCCCATTAGATCCCTTTATAAGGCTCTCTTTAGCCTCACTCTATACAACAAACAAAACCCTCTCCACATTCGTCACCCACACTTTCTATTCTTTATCTCTATTCATAGTAATTCATCTACACTTCCTAAAGCTTTCACATTCTGGGCTTCACCATCCTTACCGGCACAACCTGAGAATATGTAGCAGCTTCTTTAGCAAAACTTCACCAACACAAGTGATGTTGTTTGGTATGTGATTTTTATCTATATTTACCTGATCCTCCTTCAATGAACTATCATCGTTGTTTGCTTCTCTTTCGCGTTTTCTGCTCACCTCTCCCTTCTCCTCTTCTTCATCTTCTTCTTCTCTGAAATTTTGACCTGACGCCTCTGTAGATACAAGAAAAATCAATGGAGGCCAGAGTTTAGTGACATAATTTTACCATCAGGCAGAGACCAGCACACAAGTTATAAGCAAAAGACATTCATGTGTGGGTTGGGTGATAAATAGATAGCAGACCAGATCTCATATACATGTCCTTCACTTCTTTGATTATCCTCAAGTCATATCAACTCTATGTTCTGCACCAAAGCCTTCTAAAAGCCAATGCAGAGTTAACTTAAGGACTGACTTAATCAAAAGTTTTCACCTAATTCTAAAATAGATTTTACAATATGAACATAGTATAGTCTAATTGGGTACAAGACCATAAGAAGAAGAAAAGGACAAAAAGGGAAGATGCCAAACATATAACTCATCATGAGGGGTTCGACTAAACGAGGTAAGCAAATGTTACCTGAGTGTTTGGTTTCTTCATGACATGTCCTTGGACATTGGACAGCAGTTCCCATGGTGCGGTTTCCGTTGGAATTTTGAGGCTTGCTTCTTAATGTATTTTTCTGAGAACGAAACTCAGATGACGCCTCCAAATGAGCTAGTTTCTTTCCAAAGTTAACCTTTTGCCAGCAGCCATTTTGTAAGACAGTAAACTGCAAAACAAGAACGTTGTCAGTTTCACAAAAGGATTACAAAACAAATGAGGTCATAACAGAAAACAGCAAGAGAATCCGCGAACCTGATCAGTAGATTTGCGAGAGTTAGACTGCACATCACGAGTTCTAGAAAGTCTCTTCTGAGTCTCTCCTCCAAGGAAGGAATACAACTGCCTAACAAAAGAGTTCTCCAAATAATCGAGATATGAGTTGTGTTTCTCATTCGTCCACTCAACACATTCATCCTGCAAAACAAGAAACAGCAATGATGTTAATATACCGCAGGGAGAATTCAGGAAGAGAATAAAGAGTGGAAATTGTCAACAAAATAAACACCATCACACAACACACTTTAAGTCAACCAGTATTTACAATTCAGCTGCACCAAAAAAAAAAAAGAAACAAGTTTTAACTTTTTACCACACAATGTAAGGTTACATCATTGAGTAAAAGTGTGATATGTACCACTTGCAAGTTGCAACCACTAATCACCAACTATAAATTACTAGTTTTTGAATTGGCCGTTGGGAATGGATTATGATTGATACATATCACAAGGGGGTTAGTTAGTAATAGATCTCAAGATCATCAGATTAGGCAAAGAGATTAGCCTCGGCGTCCAAAGAGTTGTTGAAAAATTTGAAATCATCTTGTGCTAATAAGGGGGGACAAAAGAAACCCAAAGCAATCGCATTTAGAATACAAACCTGTGTAAAACAGATCTGAAGTTTCCTTCCCATATATAACAACACAAAAAAGCTAACATAAATAAATTTAGTTTCCAAATCGATACGAACAAACCAAAAATATCTTTGTTTTTTTTTTGGTTTGTGTGTTTTACTTATTGAGTTATTTCATTACGAAAATATCTAAAAATCTCCATAGAAGCAGAAAAAGATATAATTTTTTTTTTTCATTCTAATATACGAATCAAGTTCAACCAATTCTAAGCAAAGAGGAAGATTTTGTAATGGTTTTTTTTTTTTACCAGTTTCGAATCAGCATCGCAACGAGAGGTATCAGCGGTAACACCGGACTCGAGCGAGTTGGATAGAGTCGACTCGCTCTGATGAGATTCAGAAGACGCCTCCTCCTCGGCAGCGCCTCGATCCATCTCCAAAGAAACAATATTCACCCTGAAATCATTATCCATCGTTCCTCTCAGATTCATAAACACCTAGAAAACTAAAAATATCTGCGTCGTCTCTCTTTAAGATAAAAAAAAAAAAAAAATGGTTCTTCTACGAAAGAGCCAAAGAGACCTTAAGAGAGAGAAGAGGGGAATGAGAATGAAGAAATAGAAACAGAGAGATGAAAAAGGAAAAAAAAAAAGAGAAGGAGAAAATATCCACATGGCGTCGCTTTTACACGTGTCATATTATGCCACGTCATCAGGGTCGCTGATAAAATAAAAAATATATCTCAAGATAAATATCAGCCGGAGATATTTTTCAGGAGGTTCTGTTTTTTTTTCTTTTTTTCTTTGTCAACTTAATATAGAAATAGAGAATGGATGCTCTCTCTCTCGTCCCATATGATGAAATACGTCAGAATTTTAATTTGGTTTTTCTTGTCCTTTATATCATTTTTTATTTTATAATATTTTTAAAAGTTAAATTAGAGATCTGATAAGATTTTACAACCGAGACCCTTTGACAAGTTGTATGAATGATCACCTCATTTTTTTATTTAGAGATAAGGATATCGTACGTGTAAGCTTCTCTATTCTTACGATAGCATATGCAGCGAGCATATGTGATTCCCATTTCAGAGTTTTTAAGGTTTAAGTGCTACATGCATCCTTTATCAATGAATTTATTTGGAGGCTAATGATTATGGTGATGACCTCGTCGTAAGCTAATAAAACATAAGAGATTCTCGAAACAAATTCATTCAACATGAGTTGGTCCAACACGCAATACACTCGTCAAGAGTAGTACTTGTGTAATGTTTTTATTTATATAATATAATGCTCAGGATTGGATCAAGAAGAGTCTGATGCTAATTGCTAAACATATACTAATATAAAGATGTAGTTTAGAAAACACGTTTTGTTTTAATTTTCTTCGCATATAAAAGGGTCAAAAACGGTTTGTCACAAGTGTTCTTTAGTTCCATGTTCATTATCGTAAATAAAACGTCTACTTTTAATTAAGAAATGTAAACTAATATAAAAATAACAAATTATTAGAAATGCGAAACTAATTCTTTGGTAAAATAATGAGTTTTTTTTTTTGTTTGCCTCATCTTTTGCAATGCTGATGGTATCCGTTTAAATAGTAAGTTGTAACATCTCTAATATTTTTTTTACCCCCTGAGTTCTCTAATGCTTCTAGATTGCTGATCGAAATAAAAATGGTTATTCATACACTACTTATTAACTTTGATTGAATATGATTTGAATTTGGATAATGAGATGGCGACAAGAGATATTTAAATATGATTAGATTTATAAAAAGGTTGATAGGAGAAATGCGCAAAACAAAAACAGAAAACTAATTAAAATTAGCGCTAAGAGACATTTGCTGACGTGGGCAGTGGTTGGTTCGAAATAAAAATATCTGCCGCTTCGTTCCTTTCAAACAAAAAAAATATCTGCCCTTTTCTTTTTACAGCCCAAAAACAAATATCTCGCGACAATAATAGTTTTCTAATAATGCCTACGACCACTTCTTTATATCCCTAAATGTAAGACCACTTTGCTATTGGTTGGATGTATCTTTTTTTATATAGTCATATATATAGATTCTACCTTAGAGCTAGATGTGTGTACATTTATATCCATCGAGATCTTCTTTTTGAGATCCTTGCTTGTATATATAAAGATTGTGCATTGTTTATGTATAAAATATACTACAACTTTACAATTTCTATACTAGTAAACTAAAAGATAGATCGACTCTTACAACTTACAAGGTTTTGTAAACAATTCGATTGCCTCCACGGTCACCTACCGCGGATTCTCTCGTTTTCGGTCACCATGTCAAAACTCAAACATCACCCTATTAAGTATTAAGAAATATCAATCATCTCAAATGCATTCTTTTAATACTTTCTAGATTCTTTATTTTAGATATATATGTACATTACCCGGCCCATTGAGATCATTCTTAATTAAGATCCTCCTATGTACTCTTATCAATTGTATACAACTCTTTATAAGCTCTTGATAGCTATTGCAATTTTCTTAAGAAAAATCCTACGGTCTATAATTAGGTTAAAGCGAACCATATCTTCTAGTCAGGGATGCTTCTAGTTCCCTTTTTTTTTTCTAAAGTTTAACAGAATTTGATATCTACTCACTCGTACGTAAACCTGACCAAATTTACTTTACGTACTATGTACGTAACGCTTCAATAGCTAGTCTCATGTTTGTGGATTATGATTATATTTTTTTTTCGTTGGTACACTTAAAAAAAAATAAAAAATCTATTCATGTATTTCAGTCGGCAATTGAACATGCAACAATCTCGTGCTTTCACTTAAATCACTCAAGATAATTGTGTAGAACTGAAAACAACACTTGATCATAACAGTTACGTAGTTGTTCTAAAAGAGATCTTTTAATCTTTAATTTTTTATACTATGTTTGGGGGATGTTGGTAATCTGCATATACTTTAAACTAATAAAACATGACATCCTCATCGTATAATCCTTGCAAGTATGTGTACACTGTACAGACGCTAAATTTTTCTTGAGGTGACTAATCTCTGATTAATAAAATAAATTTGCAACATGGTGCAGTATCATTAACAAAGTATTGTCTGAACTCTGAAGTCATAGTAACAAACTAACAACTGCTACGATTTTGTGAACTACACGAAATAGCAAATAAACCGTCCACATATACGCGACGGACATTGTAAAATGACATCAAAACTGAAAACACTTGTGGTATCGCTATATTGGCATATACCAAAAAGAACTAAGAAGTTTCAAATTCGACAGTAGCAACGGAAAGGAGCTTAACTAATTGCGACCCAAAAAGACTAATGTAACAGGTTATGGTCTCGAGTCCAAAAATAATAGTATGCACGGCCGGACCTTTTTGGTTATGGTACAAAAGAAAAGCCAAAATCGTGATAGTTAAAAGATAATTAATTTACATCCTAAACCTCTCACGATGGCTACTCACATTGATGCTTACACTTACACATGTCTATAAGGTTTTGATCCATATCTTTAATAGTTTGAGAAAGAAATATAAAAAATACAATTTCCTTCAACCAATTCACAATTCATATAACATAGTACCACATTAATCGGCTCTTATAAGCTCTTGATAGCTATTACAATTTTCAAGATGTTTTCTTAAGAAAAGCCCTGCGTTCTATAATTAGGTTAAAGCTAACCATATCTTCTTGTTCCTTTTTTTAATTTGTGGATCTAAATTTTAACAGAATTTGACATCTACTCAATCGTACGTAAACCTGACCAAATTCACTTTACATATATACTATGTACATAACGCTTCAATAGCTAGTCATGTTTGTGGATTAATTATGATGATATATTTTTTTACACTTTAAAATTTAGAAAAAACCTATTTATATATGTATTGTCGGTTTCAGTCGGCAATTGAACATGCAACAATCTCGTGTTATCACTTAAATCACTCAAAATAATTGTGTAGAATTGAAAACACTTGACCATAACAGTTACGTTGTTGTTCTAAAAGCGATCTTTTAATCTTTTTTATATACCATGTTTTGGGAATACTGTATAATGTTGGTAATCTGCATGTACTTTAAACTAGTAAAGCATGATGACATCCACATCGTAGAATCCTTGGAAGTATGTTTACAGACGCTAAATTTTTCTTGAGGTGACTCATCTCTGATTAATAAAATAAATTTGCAACATGGCGCAGTTCCATTTTAAAACTTAACAAAGTATCATCTGAAGTCATAGTAACAAACTAACAAATGCTACGATTTTGTGAACTTCACGAAATAGCAAATCAACCGTCCACATATACACTACAACATTGTAAAGTCATGACATCAAAACTGAAGAATTGTATGCACGGCCGGCCGGACCTTTTTGGTTAAGGTACAAAAGAAAGCCAGAATTGTGATACTTGAAGATATACACATACGCTTAGAGTTTGGTCTATTAAGGCTTTGAAGCCTTTGATCCATATCTTTAATAGTTTGAGAAAGGAAAGAAAATATACAATCTTCCAACCAATTCACAATTCATATAATTCATATAATATAGTACCACATTAATCGGCTCTTACCACACACACACACACACACACAAGATAAAACCAAACAAAAACCATATTGAAGTAAGAAATAAAATTATAATTTTGGTTACCATTAGATTCTAAAATTTGAATTTCTAAAATCATATCTATATTACAAAAACTGTCATTCCTCTGTACATCACATCAGAACAAACAAGCAAATAATAATTTCATTTTAATGGTAGAAGTAAATTCATTTAATCATAATTGAAAAACATCAATTTGGTTCGCCGGAGAACTGTCGCACCGAACAAGCAACCACCTGAGCCCATTGCTTCAACCTCAGCTTCATCGTCTCCGGATCATCACCTTTTTTACAATTCTCCACCGTCAGATCAAAAAAAGATTTTTAGAAAAATTCAAAATTCACACATACCTTGATCAACGATCGTCGTGCTAGAATTATTGCTGACTCCACCTTCCGATGCGATCGACGAAAGAGACGAAGTCCGTGACAATCTGTTACTATACTGTTTATTAACGGCGCAATATAAACCAAGAGCTGGTAGAGTTTCAGATAATCTCGGATCTAAATCAGGCGAATCCGGCTCGAACCCGAATCCAAGCTCGATGCATCCCTTGAGCTCTTCAAGATCTTCGTCCGACACGCTTTTACTCCGACCAAGTCGGCCCGATGGCCGCTTTCCCTTTTTCTTCAGCCAAGCTTCTTCTCTATCCGCGTCTGGCGACCATGAATGCTGCTTTACTAACGGTTTAGGCGGTTGTGCAAATCGTTTCGACATTTTCAAAGCGGCTAGGTTTTTTTCTTCTTCTTCTTCTTCTTCTTCTTCTCTGTTTGGGTTTAATCTCTGTCTTTTTTTTTTTTTTTTTTTTTTTTTTTGAGTAGTCTGTCTTACTTGCCGTGTAAATTTAAATGGCCATGCATGTTTGGTCCGTATTAATATATTACACAAGACGTTAATAAAGAAAGTGAGTGTCTGAGTGACAACGAAATTGGGGAAACAAAGCTTGACGGTGTGGCACCTTCCATGACTCCAATTAGGGTCTCTCAATGAGAGACTCTCATGCATGACTCCAGACTCCAGTTATCTCATGGTCAATTCTAGTTCTTAACGACTTCAGACCTTTTAAAATTGTTTAACGTTCTGAGAAAAAAGATATAACTCGTTTTTCAGAAAATTTTACATAACATCTTCTTTTCGTATAGAAAATTGCAAAAAAAAAAAAAAAAAAAAAAAAAACAAGTTATCCTACATATCAAAATGGTCAAACTTTGGCCCACTTTGATCCACAGTTTTTTTTTTCTGGCAACCAACTTGATCCTTAATTCATCGCTTGTAAAAGTATAAATTAATCTGTAAAGCATAAACTGTTAAATGCTGATGATAATTATTGAAGCTTTGTACCAAAATGCTACCAAAATGCTTGAAACATTGTAAATCTCATATTTGCTATCACCAAATATAACTGTCCCAAGACAGAGAATTTGGCTAGTCATTTAGAAGCAAAGAGAAGATGTNGAAACGCGTGCAGAGCACTTCTATTATATATATACACTTAATTAATTTATTTATTAGCATAAAAATGTTAAATTTGAAAAGTGCCATTAAACTTTATACCATGTTTTCCGATTTCTTTTTAACTTTTGATTTTTAACTAAAATTGGTATGGCTTGTTTGATAAATGGGAATATAATTTTCATAAATGAGAAAGATTTCCTCTAATATTTTATATTTGAATTTGATTTCTTTACCGTTTTCTTTTTTACCAGCAAGGAAGCAAACACATTTACTTAGATGTCATCATCATGTCTACTAAATTGTAATTACTACATAAGAGATAGAATTGTTTTGATCGTTTATTACATTACCACATTCTGAACATTTCTAGATTTACATTACTACTTGAATTAGTAGAAAAGGTCACCATGACTGACTTTAGTAGTAAAAGATTGGTGGTGTACAATTTAGAACTGCATGAATTGTTTCTTCTTTTTGTAAAGTGCTCAAACATAAGAAAGAAAAATACGAGGACCAAAATATGAAACTTGACCAAAAAATTCTGTATGACTCCCACTTACACAAATAAAATTCACTTACATAGTAGAATCAAACAGTGACATCGCTCGCTGACAAAAAGTGAAAATGAGATTTAACGGAGAAACAGAGACTCTGAGTCTCTCTGACAAAAGTATCTATTTTGGGTCAACCGGATCCGGTCCACGGCTGGTAACATCTTTTTAAGTCTTCAACAAACGTGGCCATTAAAGTATAATGTTTTCTCATTCTCTCTATCAATAATTATTAGGGTTGTTGTTGAAATTATACTAATTCAATAAAAATGATTTGGAGTTGTCATGTTTATTTCAATAAAAAGTCGTTTTATTTTATGAAGAAAATTCGATTACAACCTAAAAAATAAAAGTCATTAGATGTTTCATTAAACGATTACCACCAACTTTGATGTGTGTTTAAACGCAATTATTTCCTCCGACACACTAATTAAAAGACTGATTACATGGTTTCAACAAAAAAAAAATATAATTCTCAATAGATTTATTAAGGACAAAAAATACAAAAACAAAGTGCCATCTTTTCTGTAACCCAATAATAATTTATACTGGTAGAACCAAAAGATTGAGAGGATTCAACGATTGAAACCGTTCACACGTCTCGTCCTTTGCGAGTGACTTTCTGCTAAAGTAAACCACAAGCTGTCCACTTGACTACGACAGGCTGTGCCCATTGCCGAAATAAAGAAGCTTTCTTTGTTGTGACTTAACCTTCGTAAGCAAAGTTGGAATCTTTTTCCCACCCAAAGTCTTCCTTGACCAGAGAGATATATAAACCTGGTTCAAAATGGATTGGAACCGGTTTGAACTGAATACAGTGGCATTGGTTTTTCTAAAAAAAATCACCAATAATCACCACAAGAGCAGACTCCATCCTTGAAATGATGAAACCGATTTGAATCCCTCACAATGATCTCTCTCTCAGTGATTCTTGATATGAACTTTGTTACGCTATGGCAATCGCCGCATACCCTGAGATTCTTGAATATCTGAATCGTTGTCTTTGCGGGAGTGGCGATGAGTGCAAATGCAATAGCCAATCTTTCACTATGCCTCATGAGGATATGCTCTTTTTCATCGTCTTCAACATCTTGCAACACAAATCTATGGTCTGGGACATACCCAACCATCTTCAGTTTCGCGTGTAATGCTGTTAATTCTCTGTATATCTCTTCATACATTGGATGTGTTTGGTTTCCCGTGTAAAAGACTTCTACTTTGTTGTTTACTTCCATCGAGCTCCAACCTGGTGTCTTCCTCAAACCTTTGCCTCGGGCGATGGACCTTATTGTATCAACTCCTTCCCATTTTCCAGCAGTAGCATACATGTTTGACAATAGAACGTGATAGCCAACATGCTCGGGATCAACCTCAAACAAATGTTCAGATGCAACTTTTCCCAGATCGATGTTTCCATGGACTCTACAAGCGCTGAGAAGAGCTCCCCAAATAGATGCATCAGGCTGAAGTGGCATGCTTCTTATAAAGTTAAACGCGGTTTCTAACTGACCAGCTCTACCAAACAAATCTACCATACAACCATAGTGTTTCAAGCTCGGTGTTATCCCATAATCTGTTTGCATCAGATCAAAGCACCATTGACCTTCGTCTACTAGACCAGAATGGCTACAAGCTGACAACAGAGTCACAAATGTAATGTGATCTGGTTTCACTCCTTCATCAAGCATGTCTCTAAACAGCATCACTGCTTTCTTCCCATGCCCGTGAAACCCATGACACGCTATTAGCGTGTTCCATGGCACCGAGTTGACTCTGGGGATTTGATAAAACAAAGAGAGTGCATCCTCTAGTCGTCCACATTTTCCATACATATCAGCAAGGCTTGTGCCAACAAAAACATCCAAATAAAGACCGTTCTTCAAGAGACGACCATGGAGTTTCATACCTTGACGCAATGCTCCAGCCTGAGCACAAGCAGGCAAAACGCTCACCCAAGTCCCTTGGTTAGGGACTATCTCTCCACCTTCTTCCTCCATTACGTTATACATTTCCATAGCTTCACTAGCAAAACCATTTTGCGAATAACCAGATATTATAGTATTCCACGAAATTACATCTTTATTCGGGAGCCAGTTAAACACTGCTCTCGCTAAATCTACAAGGCCTAGTTTTGCATACATAACAACAACTGCGTTACCAATGGTAACATCTTCCAAGAACCATCCTTTCCTCAAAGTGAACCCCAACACAGATCCACAAGCACGAGTGTCCCCTAACTGCGCAAGTACAGAAGCCAAACTAATCAAAGTAAGGCAATCTGGTTGAACTCTACTTAACCGCATCTCCTGAAACAAAGAAATCGCTCTAAGCGGCTGCTCATTCAGCTCGTAAGCCTTAATAATGGAATTCCAAGAAATCAAATCCCTCACAATCATCCTGTCAAAAACCTTCTGACAATCCCTAAGGCTACCAAACTCAGCATACAAATCAATCAGCTTGTTGGAAACAAACAACTCAGACTCCAGACCATGTTTGATCGAGTATGAATGAATGGTAACTCCTCTATTAAAATCACCAGCTTCAGTGCAAGCCGAAAGAAGACTTACAACAGTAACTGAATCCATAGCTCTCAACCCATCAGACAAAGCCAACGCTTCTTTAGCATTCCCGCTTTGACAATACCCTGAAATCATAGCATTCCAAGAACCCATATCTCGAACAGGCATTACATCAAACAGCCTGCGTGCATTACCCACCACTCCATACCGACAATACAAATGGATCAACGACGCAGCAACGTAGACATCCCACAAAAACCCAAACTTTAGAGCCAAGCAGTGAATCTTATCCCCATCAATCACATTCCTACAAGCTTTCAAAACAGAAGGGAAAGTTCGGTAATCAGGTCCAAGTCCAGAACTCGACATAAACAGACTAAAACACCTAATAACCCCTGAAGAATCTCCCGCACGGCTATAACCAGAGATCATCGAGTTCCAAGCATAAACATCTCTGTTCTCGATATGGTCAAACGTGTGCCTAGCCAACGCAACGTTCCCAAGATAACAATAGTGATTAACGAGTTTAGCAGAGATACAAACGTTTCGGATCGCTTCAGATACAACGAGACGTGCGTGAAGGCATTTCGCTGATTGCACATTAGTGCAGTATCTGAAAAGTGAGTGAACATCATCAATCTCTTTACTCGCATTTGCAGATACTGAGAATTCTCGAACTGTAGCTCCGACGGACTTCAAAACTCGTTTAAAGCGCCCGCCTTTGCAGGTCGGAACCTGTCTGAACAGTGTAAAGGTTCCAAATTTCATCAAAATTTTCGAGGGAAGATGAGATTATTCAGAGGAAATTGATTTCATTTATGTTACCTCAACATACATACAATCAGGGGGGCTCTTGAAACCTTCCGACGACTCCTTTAGGATTAACTCACACAAAATTATTAAACTCACGAATAGTGATGAGTGAGTGAATTAGTAGAGATGGTGGTTGTATCAGAGAGGCGATGTAGCGACGGTGAACTGAAAAGTCAGACGGAGGCTTTAGAGACGGCCGTCAAGATTTTAGTTGAAATAGATCGACCGGTTCATAGATTTTTCTTATTTAATTGCGTTTCGGGGATTTAATTAGAACCCGGTTTAATTTGTAAATTGTGCGGTCTAACCACAAAACTTGAAATGAACGCTAAATAAGGTAACTAAGATTTGAGTCCAATAAGGCCCAAAACGTTTGGGTATAGCCCAAATAGTATGTAGCCGTTGCCTTAGGCGGAGAGTGTTTGTAGTTCTTAGCAAAAAATGGAGAATGTAAAGAGAGGAACATGATATGATCATATATGTACACTTGAAGTGTTTATATTTTTAGTTTTTTTAGCCAAAGTAATATATGTCTGACATACGTTGCTCAAGCAGAGCCAATAATTGACAACTATATTCTCTTCCATTGAGAACCTTTTGATTCAGACCACATGGTTTGGAATTGGATTGCGTGTAAGAGTGCAATGCAACCATATACTTCACATGCATTTACTATGAAAATAGTTCTTTTTAAGAGAACAAATTAAAAGGATTTCTAATTTAATTAGACTCGCAATCTTTCTGTGCCTCGAAAAGCTCTCTTCAAATCATAATTTTGTTTACATCTTTCTTAAGAGTTCAACTACTCTTATAACAACTTTAATTCTTCTAGATACAAAATAAAAATATATGGGCATGACATAGATTCTTTTTCTTTATCGTGGTTTTAACTACTTTTTAAATTGTTGGAATTATTTTAGTTACCGTGGAGTTAAGGAAAAGTTACAAAGCCTTCAAAACTTGCTATATACATATAAACATATTTAACTTTTTCGTTAAAAAGGTGTCATAGATATCGTCTAATTAACCTTCATAGATTTTATAATTAAGATCTCTTTACGTATTAGATTCGTGTCATTTTTCATTAAACGTTTTTCTTTTGTATTATCATCATCACTATTTATCGTTTTAGCATCTCTCTTTTGTGTTGTTTCTTCTGGTTGTTCAAGTTTTCATTGGTTTTTTGTGTTTTGGATTCTTCAAAGAAGGTTATAATATTCTTCTGTTTCTAAACGACCTATAAGAAGTAACTTCAAATTTTAAAATCTATTTCGGGAAAGAACACGTCTCCAAAGAATCGTGGCCCATGTGAATTCTATATAATAATAATAATAATACGTACTATAAAACTAAATTATTCACGGCTCCATTTTAAAAATGTAATTGCAGAGTAGACTTTCCTAATCCAGTAGTTTCCTTAAGAAAATATATTGAAAAATAGAAATAAAAAGATGGGAGACACGAAGGGTCACTTGTATGGTTACCGAGTCCAAGATAAAAGAGTCCATAATGGGGAAGAAACAGTATTTAAAAAATAGAAGAGAAGATCACAATCACATGTGATGGATCATGGATGTGAAGACCAGCACAAAGGAAATGATCATGGATTATATTAGTATAATATATGCTGCTTCAGTTTTTACAAATTTTAATTGTTTACAAGGGCATCGAGTGGACCACGTGGCATATGCCCATACCTTTTGTAGGTGTAGTAAACGTGATAAAGATTCTGGACTGTTCATCCGCTCCCTCCATCCCTCCAACTTTTTTTTTCTTTTCTTCCGACTTTTAAAAAATCTTATCGTATAATTTTTTTTTCTTTTTCATTTTATATATTATCTTATCTTATATGTAATCTTAAAATTCTCTCTACAGTACGCATCTTTGTAGTAGTTGTGGTGAATGATGTTACTGCGGACCACTCCACAGTCGATTTAATTTGCCAAAGGAATGCGATCCCTGTAATTGTAATGGACGTTGTTTCTTTCGCGTCTTCATTTCTCCATTCCATCCTATGGTGGTAAATTAATAAGTCCATCAGTTTGTAAGATAAGAGTGGTTTCTAGTCTATAAGAAAAGTGTTAGTGAATGCTATGCTATATCTCGTATAAGGGGATCAATGAAAAAACATGGTTTACGAAATGTTTATAATAAGTTTGTTAACTAGCTCTCTAGGATCCATAAGTTGTTTTTGGATCAATACCCCCTAACTTTCTATGGATCATCAGAATATATAAAAATCCATTTAGTGTCGGTAGTTCTTCCCCTCGATTTTGAAAAGCTCTTTGTCGGGACAATGATTTGATTGACAACGAAGAACTGGATTTGATTTTATATGTTAAAAACTCTAGAGGCGAGACTATATGAACTAATTTTTTACCTTGCAAAAACAAATATACAAATTAATTAAGACTTGGTGTTAGAGAAATTATACTCAAATGAATAAATTCTCCATAATACAAAAGTAATGTTCCTACAATACATCTATATACATCTCTTCGCCAATGAAACCTTTCAAGTAATGTTTAAATAATTATGCAAAATCTCTACCTGCTAATTATTTTTCATTTAAAAAATTTTATTGGTTAAAAAGTTATCTAATTTTATTGGCTAGAAGGGATAGTACTTGGTCTCGTAATTAATGATACCGTTTAGAAAATCGAACGGCCGGGATCTTTCCACTTTGCGAACTGCTACTCGTGGGAAACGCGAAATGATAATGATATGAGAAAAAAGCAGCGTTTGTTCATTGGACCACGTTGCCCAATCTCAACGGCTCACGCACGATCTGACGTCAAATTGAGGACATTGGCTAAAATAGTAATTAATAATAACCTTATCGAGAATAAAATAATCTCCGCATCCAAACAAAAGAGACAACCTTTTATATGAACGACGAGTGTCACGCCATGGACACTTGTCGACCTCTCTCTCTCTCTTTCTCTTTCTCTCTGACCCTTTCAGGTATTTTTTTCTTTCTCAAAGTGGAATTATTGATTTACTCACAAAGCATAAATTTTTTTTTTAAAATTTCGAAAGGTTAGGAAAAATAAAAACTTCCTTCATATTTGTTACTTTGTGTGACTGAGCTGCTTGATTTTTTTTATAAGAAAAATTAGATTTTTCTTTCTTCTGAATCGGTTATTGTTGTCTGTCATTGATTGGTTTGTTGTATCAGATTCACTGATTCTGATGAGCATCATGGATTTTTCCCGCCGAATATAAGCATATGATTGGTTGTTTTGGAGATTTGTTCCCTTTTTTTGGAGATTCTTTCACTATTTCTGCTCTGTTACTTACCTCATTCTCTACATATTTCTCTTTTATGTAGATTGTTATCTTTTTTTCTAGGGTCTTTTTTTTTTATATAAACTGTAAATACGAGATCTTTTCTAGCTTCGAATTCGATTTTGCTTTAAAAATCTCATCTTGTTGTTTCACGGTAATAATATATATAGCTCGTGGGTCTCTTTTGGATTTGTATGTTACTAGTTACTACTACTGCTGTGTTTTCCTAATTTTTGGTGTTCTAAAAGTGATAAAGATCAGTTTTTTTTTTGCGGTTAAACCATCATATCCTGTATTTGTTTGTTTGTTTTCGTGAAGGGAAAAAAAAATCTAAGCTTGATTTGAGAAGAAGATGATGGGGTCACGAACAAACTTGAAGAACTTTGTTGATGGTCTGACTGATGAAGTTGGAGTTAACACAAAGCAGCAGCCAATGATGGGGAGTAGTAGTACTCTTCCATTGACGAGACAGAACTCGGTGTTCTCGTTAACCTTTGATGAGTTTCAGAACTCATGGGGTGGTGGTATTGGGAAAGATTTTGGGTCCATGAACATGGATGAGCTTTTGAAGAACATATGGACTGCTGAGGAAAGCCACTCACTGATGGGGAACAACACCGGTTTCAACAACATCAACAATGGTATTAACGGGAACGGTGGTGTTATTAACAACATCAATGGCGGTGTATCTGTTGTTGGTGTGGGAGGAGAAACTGGTGGTGGTTTTTTCAATGGTGGGAGTTTGCAGAGACAAGGGTCACTTACTCTGCCTCGTACCATTAGTCAGAAAACGGTTGATGATGTCTGGAAGGAGTTGATGAAGGAGGATGACATTGGAAATGGTGTTGCTAATGTTGGGACAAGTGGGATTCCGCAGAGGCAACAAACGCTGGGAGAGATGACTTTGGAGCAGTTTTTGCTCAGGGCGGGCGTGGTTAGGGAAGAACCTCCACAGGTGCAGCAGCCTGTAAATAACTTCAATGGTGGTTTTTACGGGTTTGGCAGCAATGCAGGTCTCGGGACAACTCCTAATATGATTGGTGCTAACCAGCCTCATAGTTTTGCTGGAAATGGTGCAGTGGTGAGACCGGATCTGCTGACAACTCAAACTCAGCCACTTCAGATGCAGCAATCGCAGAGGGTGCAGCAGCCGCAACCACTCATACAGAAGCAGGAGAGGCCTTTTCCCAAACAGACCACTATCGCGTTTTCCAACACTGTTGATGCTCTTAATCGTTCTCAACCTGTAACACAGGTGACTAAGAACCTGAAGAACTGCATTTTATATGAATGACAATAATCATCTGACAAATATTAGCTGTAGTTTTCATGTTTTAGGATAAGCTGGTTTTGGATCTGCAAGTATGTTTCAGTTTTATGACTATAGCTTGTTTTTGCTTTTTTCCGTAGTTCCAGGAAGTGAAGCCTTCAATTCTTGGAAAGCGGAACCATCCTATGGACAACAATCTACTGCAAGCTGTTGATTTTAAAACCGGTGTTACAGTTGCAGCAGTATCTCCTGGAAGCCAGATGTCACCTGATCTGACTCCAAAGAGCGCTCTGGATGCATCTTTGTCGCCAGTTCCTTACATGTTTGGTCGAGTAAGAAAAACAGGTGCAGTTCTGGAGAAGGTGATTGAGAGAAGGCAAAAAAGGATGATAAAGAATAGGGAATCAGCTGCAAGATCCCGCGCTCGCAAGCAGGTGAGTGTTCGTTTAAAATTTGGGGATTGAAGAAACGTTGAAACTGTGGCTATGGTTATTTACTTTTTTTGCGCTTTGTTGCCTGACAGGCTTATACGATGGAGTTGGAAGCAGAAATTGCGCAACTTAAAGAGTTGAATGAAGAGTTGCAGAAGAAACAAGTGCGTCCAGCTTCTTCCCTATCTCTTATATTTTCTTGAGGTTGTGATCACTGACCATATGTTCCATGCAGGTTGCAATCATGGAAAAGCAGAAAAACCAGGTACCGTCTTCTTTTGAATATCCTTATAATAGTTGTTGGCTAAGCTTTTAACTCTGACTCAAAATTGAATTACAGTTTGGACAGTATTGTAAGCTTTTTAGTAGAAAAGTGTTAGCTACACAATGAAATGAGATATACCACCGCATCTTTAATTTTCCAATTTGATCTTTCATAAGAGTAATCTGACGAGCATGGATTTAACAGAAGTTGGCGCACTTGTTGTTGCAGCTTCTGGAGCCACTGCGCCAGCCAATGGGATGCAAAAGGCAATGCTTGCGAAGGACATTGACAGGTCCTTGGTAGAGCTTATAATGGCGTTCGAGGAACTCAACAAAGCGCAAAAGCTATAGAACAACACAGAAATAGAAAGCTAGCTTTGTATGTAGTTTAGGCAGGTGTTTCAATGGGTGATTGTAAATCGTGAAGTGTGGCTGGTTTGACAGAGATAGATCAACACTCTTTTGTTCTGTTTTCCTGAAGCATCTTTTGGTATTATCATCCTGATGTAATTGATCTTGACCAGTTTCTAGAACATCTTTGTGACTTAACCAGAGTGAAATTATCTTCTTCTTAATGTTGCTTGTCTGCAACTGATCTCTTTTGGGACCAAATCAAACAACATTATAATTGTGAATAGATTGATTGAAACTTCAACTTTAGCATCATCTAGAATATCCAACTGATCCAGAATATCCAACTGGGTATACAAAATAAGATGCAAATAGACTAAACCTAAGTGGCAAAATTCTTATAGATATCATCAGTTCCAGAGTAAGATGGCCTAGAAGTTAAACAGATATACTGGTGCAAAGTCTCTGGAGTGTTTGAAACCATCGAAACCCACAACTTCGGTTTAAGATCCGAGACATCTTCTAACTGTGTTTCTTGAACAAGATGCCTTCAAGATGGTGTTAAATGCCTTGGATACTCATGCACAAGCCCTTCTGAAACGCTCCTTGCTCTAGCATGTCCAAACAGCTTGCTAACAATAGCCAGGGAAAATTTGGTAACAGTTGCGAGCCCCAAACTTGTAATCACATTTCCATCTATAACAACTTCTGCTCCTTCAATTATTAGATGATTCGTAGGCCCGTCTGTTTCTGAAGGGTACACAGTCGTTCTCTTTTCCTGCAATAGGATTCAAACCGTGAATTGGGTTTTTCCATGTCTACAACAAAACAAAGAAAAGAACAATAATTATCTTCATTGTACCTTGAGTAAACCATGTTTATGCAGGATGGCAGATGATGTGTTAGTAGCACCAAATATCTGCCCAGATTGATGTTGTTCCCTGAGAAGTTTCTTGAGAATTTTGGACTTCTGCAGACGTTCTGAGCCTGCATGGCCTCCCTAAGCAATTTCCAGCATAGAAAAGAAATCAAGATTACTCACTATGAAACAACCAAAAGTTGTCGTTCGTCTATGCTTTTCCTAAGCACTTTAATTTGATATTGCATAGATTGGAACATGTATATAGCAAGATTTATCTAAGAAGTTGTGAACTAGTCAAAGGGTTATAAGTTTAATGAGAGGCATGCAGGTTAGAAGAATAGCTTTTGCTGAATGTCTTACCGGAAGAATGATTAGATCATATGATGATTCAGCAGCTTCACCAATCAATTTGTCGGTGATAATTTTGGTGCCTTGAGATGCCGTAATCCGTAAAGATCTTTCCACTGATGCAACCATGACATCTACTTTGGCTCTTCTAAGAACATCTGAAATTGTGACTACTTCAACCTCTTCAGACCCGTTGGCTACCGGGATAAGAACCTGAATTGGATAAAAGAAGACAGAATGGATAAAATTGCAGATGAGCCAGCTTTCAAATTAAAATGAGAAGTTCTTAGTAACAGCCAACTTTCTCAGCTTCCATAGGGAATGTATAAAAGAAGAATAGCAATCCATAGGTGTAGAAGCATAAGAAGAAAAACAAAATTCATTTATTATCATATCATCATGAGATTACATGGAAATGCATTGGTCATAGCTTCAGGCAACTTACTCGAGGTATGTGGTCTATAGACCAGTCAATGCTATTGAACTCTTCATTCTTAGGATTTTGGTAACCATCGCGCAGAAGCTGGTGAAATGATTGAAAAATAAGAGATTATGAGAAGACTATGGCATATCGAGATGGATAAAGAAAAGAGTGAACCAAAGAAGTGTAGGGAATAGGAATAAAGACCAGAGACTCTTCAACCGACTTGGCTGTGGATTCTCCAAAGAGCTGCTCCACCAAGGACAGAGCAAACTGAAAAGAAGTACCAGGTCCACGGCTAGTTGTAAGCTCCCCAGAAATCTGAATGTTTGTCTTAACAGCCCAGAATGTAGGAAGCTTCCCGAAAAAAGCAGGATGTCCCGTTGTCTTGCACGATCAACTACACCAAGTTTAGAAATCAAAACATGAAGAAGAAACATTAGTTACTATACAGTCTAAGCCTTTCAATTTATACCCTCTTTCTTGTCAAAAGACCCCATGGGAGAAGAGTAATAGCTGGAGCCATGGATATAGCCCCATATAACCGCTTATCTTCAGCTTGTCTCTTCATGATCTTCTCAAGAATTTCACAGTCTCTTAACCTAACAGCACCAGGCATGCCTCCCTACACAATTTGCATTTTCAGATCAGCCCGAAACATATTTACAAAACCATTAAACTAGAGCTCAAAGACTGTCCTCAATTAAACAAGATATGGTTTATGAATCAGCCAAAGCAGAACTTACTGGTAAAGCCACAAGATCATAAACTTGATCAGCACATTTAGAGATTAAGACATCTGCAAGCAATTTGGTCCCAGAGGATGCTTCAACGTCTAGCTTCTGTTCCACAGAAGCAACAGTGACCTCAGCACCAGCTCGCCGTAGAACATCAACTAACACAACAGCTTCTATTTCCTCCGTACCGTATCCAATTGGAATAAGCACCTAACACATGATTTCTCAGTTATCTCCAAATCTCTCTATACAACAAACAAAGCTGGGGACTTTAACTTAGAGAATGCGTTACGCAACAAGTAGAATAAAAACAAAACCTTTTTAGTAGTTGCATAAGACACGACGCCAACATCAGAATCTGGCCTTGTTTCAATACTTGGTGACATCGAAGCTCTGAACTTAAAACTTCTGGCGCTCCTTTTAACCCCTGGTGAGGAAGAAACCATAGAGACTGAAGACAAACTCGGAGCAATAATCGTCGAGACACAACCCATCAAAGATATGCGCCTCGTATCCGTCAAAGTTGGACTTGTACAAGCTATCACTGAAATCGCTAATCCTAAAGACCCCATTGACGATTGCTAATGCTGCAGCCTGAAAATTCCACGGCTAGACGGAGAGTGAGCGCCTTATCTCTCTACACTTCTCGAAGAAAGCAAAGACGCCGAGACTTAAACGTCGACGTATCATTGCCTAATTCCTCAATTGGATAAAAAAGATTCAATTTTTTTTTTTTAATTTCCGCAAAAATTGTGCTTTTTCACAAGTGAGACTGTCACACACGACTCTCACCTACGCGATGATGATGAGACGACAATGATTTATAAAAAAAGTTTTCTTTTTTAATTTTGGGTTGTCTTGATCTTATCTCCTCTTTTGTTTTTGTATTTTGGATATGAATTACACACAACCAAGTAGTCAGAAACAGTGTGTATAAATGTCCTAAGTGAAATCAGAAATCGGTATTGAGAAGAAGACAAAAATGTTAAGGATTTTGAGTAGAAGAGCAGTATCAACTTCGGAAGAGCTTACTAGTAGTATTCAACAATGGCGGATGCGACCAGGAACCGATTCTCGCCCCGATCCTTTTCGAATTTTCCGACGACTTCAAAAGGGTTTCTGCGTGGGCGTTCTCCTGGACGGAGTCGATAGAAATTCCGAAGCTTTTTCTAGTAACTCGATCGCCATGGAAAGGATCTTATCGGAGCTTCGTTCCCACATCAAAAAGGTTAAAACCAGCTTATATTTTTCGATTTTGGTATCTTGATTGTTTGCAGATGAATGATACAAGTGTTTCTCGGTGGAGTTTTCTAGGTATTGGCCGGAGGTGGAGAGGAGGCGTTGAAGAGGAACAGAAGTAGAAACAAGCTTTTGCCTAGAGAGAGGATTGATCGGCTTCTTGATCCTGGTTCTTCCTTTCTGGAGCTCTCTCAGGTTTTGTCCTGTTCATTTGAGTTTTGTTTCCTGTTTGGATTCAATTTAAGTTTGCAATCTTGAGTTTATTGCTGATTAATGCTCCATCTGTGAATATTATAACATGAGAGTGTTGTTGCAATCTTGAGTTTGATTGATTGATTTGCGCTGCACCAATCAATGTTGGAAACAGAATTAGCATTTTATGTTTATACACTCTATATGGGTATTGATCTGAGACTTGTTTGATTCTTTGCTTACCGGATCATGAATATGCTTGAAGCTTGCAGGACACGAACTGTATGAGGAGCCTTTACCTTCTGGCGGCATAATCACAGGGATAGGACCAATCCATGGCCGTCTTTGTATGTTTATGGCAAATGATCCTACAGTAAAAGGGGGGACTTATTATCCCATTACTATCAAGAAACATCTCAGGGCACAAGAGATTGCTGCTCGGTGCAGACTCCCCTGCATATATCTTGTTGACAGTGGCGGTGCCTATCTTCCAAAACAGGCTGAGGTTTTCCCTGACAAGGAGAATTTCGGAAGGGTTTTCTACAATGAATCCGTTATGTCGTCTGATGGAATTCCACAGATCGCCATAGTTTTAGGCTCATGCACTGCAGGCGGTGCCTATATACCTGCCATGGCTGATGAAAGTGTGATGGTGAAAGGGAATGGTACCATATTTTTGGCAGGACCTCCACTTGTCAAGGTTGGTTTTCCCAAATTAGTTTCTCCTTCGTTCTTGTCTTAATTAGTTACTTGAGAATGTAAAGCTAAATGAAAAGCTTTTGAACAGGCTGCTACAGGAGAGGAAGTTTCAGCTGAGGATTTAGGAGGCGCCACGGTTCACTGTACTGTGTCTGGTGTGTCGGATTATTTTGCTCAAGGTATATTCATCTCTTTCTGCAATTTAATATGACAACAACAATCATGTTTTAAAGTTTAGACCTTAAGAAGTTACTCTAGTCTTGCAGACGAGCTACATGGACTCGCTATTGGAAGAAACATTGTCAAGAATTTGCATATGGCTGCAAAACAAGGGATCGAAGGAACATTTGGAAGCAAAAATCTTGAGTACAAGGAACCTCTCTATGACATAAACGAGCTTCGCTCCATTGCTCCAGTAGATCACAAGCAGCAATTTGATGTCCGGTCTATTATTGCTCGGATAGTTGATGGGAGTGAATTTGACGAGTTCAAGAAACAATACGGCACTGTGAGAATGCTATTAGACTAATCTTTTTTTCATGAAGATATTACCTTTGTAAGCTTCTTATCTGGAGCTTATTTTGGCAGACGCTTGTGACGGGCTTTGCTAGAATTTATGGTCAGACAGTAGGAATCATCGGGAACAATGGCATACTGTTCAATGAATCTGCACTAAAAGGAGCTCACTTCATTGAATTATGTTCTCAACGTAAAATTCCTCTTGTTTTCCTCCAAAACATCACAGGCTTTATGGTAATTGAAGTGTTTGTCTTGTGTTCTAACATGTAGCTATATAAGAGTTTCTCTACTTATCTTACTTGCTTCTTTATTGTTTATAGGTGGGTTCAAGAGCTGAGGCCAATGGCATTGCAAAATCTGGAGCGAAAATGGTGATGGCAGTATCTTGTGCTAAGGTATGTTTCATTTTTGTAAAGAGTCCGTCCAAGACTCCAAGAGATTTGATTAGTATATATGCGAGGATTTAAGCTCGGCTCTAAATTCAGGTACCAAAGATTACAATTATAACCGGTGCAAGCTTTGNAGTTGATGGGAGTGAATTTGACGAGTTCAAGAAACAATACGGCACTGTGAGAATGCTATTAGACTAATCTTTTTTTCATGAAGATATTACCTTTGTAAGCTTCTTATCTGGAGCTTATTTTGGCAGACGCTTGTGACGGGCTTTGCTAGAATTTATGGTCAGACAGTAGGAATCATCGGGAACAATGGCATACTGTTCAATGAATCTGCACTAAAAGGAGCTCACTTCATTGAATTATGTTCTCAACGTAAAATTCCTCTTGTTTTCCTCCAAAACATCACAGGCTTTATGGTAATTGAAGTGTTTGTCTTGTGTTCTAACATGTAGCTATATAAGAGTTTCTCTACTTATCTTACTTGCTTCTTTATTGTTTATAGGTGGGTTCAAGAGCTGAGGCCAATGGCATTGCAAAATCTGGAGCGAAAATGGTGATGGCAGTATCTTGTGCTAAGGTATGTTTAATTTTTGTAAAGAGTCCGTCCAAGACTCCAAGAGATTTGATTAGTATATATGCGAGGATTTAAGCTCGGCTCTAAATTCAGGTACCAAAGATTACAATTATAACCGGTGCAAGCTTTGGTGCTGGAAACTATGCGATGTGTGGCCGTGCATACAGTCCAGATTTCATGTTCATGTGGCCAAATGCCAGGATTGGCATCATGGGCGGCGCTCAGGTAAACCATACCCGAACCAAACTGTTTAAACTGAATCGGAATGTGTTTATACTCAAATTAGTTTTGATAATAGTACTTTAACTGTCAACAACATTGTACTGAATGAACTAAAATGCATAAAATGTTATGTTATGTTTTTGTTTCAGTTTGTGTCGCTTTTATTTTATGCAATTTTTTGGTTTGCATTCAGTTTGGTTACCTTTGACGCTGAAAACTTTTGCAGGCTGCGGGTGTTTTAACACAAATCGAAAGGGCTACTAAGAAGAGACAAGGAATCAAGGTACTGAGGAATGAACATCTTATAAACCAATTATTCTGACTCTGTTTTTCTTTTCCATTAAAACTTGATGAGAGAGAGAGAGAGAGACATGAATTTGCGTTTTTGTGTGATGCAGTGGACAGAGGAAGAGGAAGAAGCGTTCACGAAGAAAACGGTGGATGCATACGAGAGAGAGGCAAATCCTTACTTCTCCACGGCGAGGCTTTGGGATGATGGAGTGATTGATCCTTCTGATACCAGAAAGGTTTTGGGACTTTGTCTCTCCGCTGCTTCAAACCGTCCTGTAGAAGATACTCGATTTGGTGTCTTTAGAATGTAAACAG
>NC_025695.1:3445029-3447667 GCF_000633955.1 Camelina sativa | reverse complement strand
GTGGACAGAGGAAGAGGAAGAAGCGTTCAAGAAGAAAACGGTGGATGCATACGAGAGAGAGGCAAATCCTTACTTCTCCACGGCGAGGCTTTGGGATGATGGAGTGATTGATCCTTCTGATACCAGAAAGGTTTTGGGACTTTGTCTCTCCGCTGCTTCAAACCGTCCTGTAGAAGATACTCGATTTGGTGTCTTTAGAATGTAAACAGATTTTTTTTTTTTTTTTATAACCAATTAACCACTTTCAAATAAATGGGAAAATTTTCACATATATCAACCAAAAACTACTTGATTAATTCAAGAGAAACATGGTCAACTTTGGTCGTTGACCCTGTTCTGTAGAAGTCCAAAGCTACAATCAATTTGAAATTAAATTATATATAAGTACTTCGGAAGACATAAAGGCGCTCGTGGCCCAATGGATAAGGCGTCTGACTTCTAATCAGACTATTGTGGGTTCGATCCCCACCGAGCGTGTTCATTTTTCTTAAAACCAGTTTTCCCCTTTTTTCTTTAACAAAAGAATCCATCTACTTCATTTAGTACAACCCACCAGACGGTAACGAAGCAACAAATCATACTTCAAAAATATTATAGCTACGAGCAAATGACACTAAAATACAGAATCTCTTATGGTACCCTGAGATTCGAGTTGAGACAGACAATAAACAATGACTTAACATTATCCAATAATTCAGAAGATTGAGTTAAATGACAGTTATTATTCTCTTCTCCTATATAATCCAACATGATGCTTCCACACCCACAGAGGGATCATTCATCACACGACCTTCCTTGTTGCAACTCTCTCTCTCGTAATATCAATGCGGGTAAGACAGGACTGAGCTCTTCGTGATCTCTTCTTCTCATTTTTCTTCCATTTGAAGGATCACAATGGGTTGGGAGGAGACAGGAAAAGAGGGCGAGGATGAAGGACCCGTGCTTTTATGTAGATAAAGCCACAGTCTTACAAATTGGGCAGAGATTCTTGAGCATGAGCCATTGCTTGACGCAGGCAGTGTGGAATTCATGACCACATGCCAGGGTTCCAAGATCATCACCTTCTGCATACTCTTCCTGTCAAAAAGACATGAAGGTTCACACATCAGCTTACGAGTCAAAGCTGAGTATCAGAACAAAAATGGGAAAGATAAAGATTAACCCATCTTACACATATGGACGGTCTAGTGCAATGTCAAAAGAAAACGCTAATACATAGTCAAATCATACATGCATCTATCAATGTAATTAATAATACATAACTCCTGTTTTGGTTTGCCTTACCGCAGAACAGCCATAAGAGCATTGCTAGACAAAACTACAGGTAAAAAAGGCACATTCTCAATATAAGAGTTATTTCAGGTCATACCTGACAGACACAGCAAGGTTCCATGTCCTGGTGGGATTCTGCAGCGGAAGATGTATATTTGTGCTGTTTCATTGCTTTAAGAATCACCTCTTCGCTTAGCCCGGTGCTCACATCTCCTATGCGTTCCCCAAGTGCCAATAGCTCCTACATTACCAAACAGACGTTGGCAAAGATGGGTACATTGTGATAAAATGGAAAAACAAAAATGAAACACACACCTCATACGACATGTTGTCAACGTCAAGGCGCATATCCCGATGCCTATCATGCATCTCGGCCATACCATGGTAGATCAGTGGATCAAATACCATATAATCCTATCAGATCACCAGATGAAAATCATGATTCAAGATGAAATGCCAAGTGCAACGGACCTTGCAACGAATTTCGTTTAATACAAAACCCAAATCTAAAGATGGCACACAACTTAGATGTCGACAGAGATCACATATCTCAGCATACTGAAAATCTAAAATTAACACTTGAAGACAGAAAGTGCAATGTGATTAACTGATATTAGAAAAGATTGATTGAAATCAGTTGTGATACCTCAAACCGTAAATTCTCCCCTCTTCGCATGGCACTCAACACTTGCCGTATCTGTTCATAGACAAGAGAGTATTAAACTGACATCACGAAAAATCAGTAAATATGGCTTTCGATGAGACCAATGCCATACTTAGCAAAATTGTACCAGTGACGGATAATGTGAAACAATGAAAGATAATGCAGACCTCTGAAATCAGCCGGTTCCTTCCATCGTTATCAGCAGCTAAGCTTCTTCCCAAGTGGCGCAAATGGAGATGATCATTTTGCCTTTCCAGTAACAGTCCTGATCTTCTTTGTCGAGAGCGATGACTCCGACTACTAGATCCAGATGGCGTAGCAGCTTCGTTTGAAGAAACAGAAGGCCCTGTGGGTAGTAATGGAAGAGAAGCACCATGTGTAGCCGATTCAGATTCAGTACTAGGAAATAAAGACCACGGAGCAACTTCTGACATCCTTGATTGATTATGAGGAGAAACCCATGTGGGATTCGGCTGCAAACCATGGATCCCTGAACTCGATCCTGCTCGAGGAACAAAGGGAGAATCTCCAGATGTACTAGCGTTTCCACGAGCGAAACTCCAATGAAACTGATCCGGCACTGGATTTCTCGTTTCAGTTGCAGGTGTAGAAAAGACTGGCTGCTCTGAGTTGTTTCTTGGCGCGTCCCATGGTGGTCCAAATCCCTCTTCAGGCATATTGTTTGTTCTTGAACTCGAAGAA
>NC_025695.1:3423747-3444569 GCF_000633955.1 Camelina sativa | reverse complement strand
TCCTGATCTTCTTTGTCGAGAGCGATGACTCCGACTACTAGATCCAGATGGCGTAGCAGCTTCGTTTGAAGAAACAGAAGGCCCTGTGGGTAGTAATGGAAGAGAAGCACCATGTGTAGCCGATTCAGATTCAGTACTAGGAAATAAAGACCACGGAGCAACTTCTGACATCCTTGATTGATTATGAGGAGAAACCCATGTGGGATTCGGCTGCAAACCATGGATCCCTGAACTCGATCCTGCTCGAGGAACAAAGGGAGAATCTCCAGATGTACTAGCGTTTCCACGAGCGAAACTCCAATGAAACTGATCCGGCACTGGATTTCTCGTTTCAGTTGCAGGTGTAGAAAAGACTGGCTGCTCTGAGTTGTTTCTTGGCGCGTCCCATGGTGGTCCAAATCCCTCTTCAGGCATATTGTTTGTTCTTGAACTCGAAGAAGCATTCCAAGCAAATTGGTGTATATTTCTGGTCAATGCAGGAAGGTGGATCATACTTGGCTGACCATCACCACTGCTTGAGCTACCTGTAACTAGTATTGTTCTTGCATCCGGAGGGTCAACAAAAGGAGAAGTTGCTGGTAACTGCTGTTGCTGACGCACATAACTAGCAGACTGTGAGAAGCTGAATGCTACTGACTCCTGCGGCTGCCTGGGATTTAACCGCCTGCCTGGTCTAGATGTGGTTTCAGTGCTTCTTGTAGAAGGAAAAGCACTTTCTGCAACTGCTCTTCCACGACCCGTTCCAAATATTGGTTCCGGCAGACCAGGCTGATTAGTAACATTTGGAGAATTTTGCGAGGGCATAGACAAACTTAAGCTACTTGAAGCATCATACTGAGTAAGACCCTCATTCCAAGCCCCATGCTCAGTTTGAAAAAGGCAACCATGACTTTCACTAGGAAACGAATGGCTAGGAGCTCCTTCGAAAGCTTTTCTTTTGCAGGATGAACCTAGGCCACCCAACGAAGAACCTGGACCACTACTTCTCTCCTCTGCGGTTTGACTTGAGCTTCCCAATGAACTCTCACCGTTATTATGGCGGATAACTACCCCTGAAGTCGGCAGACCACTACCATTTATTTCCATGTCCTTGCCCAGATTTACATGCTCTAACATATTACTAGAGCTTGATCCACGCAAGAAGGATCCTCCAGGTAACAACATACCATTTGAACCTGATTGCCCTTCCTCAAATCCATATCCGTCTGAGGGAAGCTGACGATCTGTCTTTGAACCAATGGAATTGACCTGATCAGAAGGCCCCAATCTAGAGCTGGATTCACCAAAACTCCACCAGTTATGATTTTGAACAACATGCGAGCTAGAGCTTGGGTAAGTTGGTCGTCCTGAAGCAGTAGCATTGTTTGGAAACTGAACATCCACTGGATCCAGCATACTATTCGAAGTAGTCTCTACATTGGTGCTGCAAATGGGATCTCCATCTGCGTAATTTATTCCAGTAGATGAATCGCCAGTGCTTCGTGGCCCTTGCATTGGACTTATTAATACCTCTGACCAGAACACAACGACTCTTCAGGACAGAAAGCAGTGAGAAACTATAAAGTTCTTGAGGAAACCTAAAGCCACACAAAAACAAAGCAGCAGAAACAAAGATTGAGTAAACAAATCCATTGATGAGAGTTTGTAAAGGTGATAAAACATGAAGGGAACACATATTCCCGGTATACCATTTTGATTTTCAAAGGGTCAGCCCCTTATTTAGCTGCAGCTCCCGTTTTATGTTGTGATTTGGCACTCCAAGAAGGTAAAGTCTGAAACTTGAGAGAGTAAACCATCAGTATTGAAATATCCAATCATATTTCTGAAACAAACAACTGAAGCATCTGCAAAATCATGACTTTAGCTGTTAAGCAACTCAGAAGTAGAATCTTGAGTCTAACAAACTTCATCTATAACAAAAGTCCTTGCAACATTATCTCAAAATCTTGTTGGAAGATGGGAATAGAGAGAATGTAGCTACAGATACTAAAAATCTTTAGACACAATACTGTACTAACTCAAAAGTAGACAAGCCACTCGTTGGAGATTCGTCACAATTTTAGTCAAAGATGAATTACAAGACTGTATTTTTATAACCAAGAATTGCACATTCTGATTCATTCATCATTCATCACAACAAAGAAGACAGCTTTTTCACTTAAAAGAAATCAAAGTTGCAATAGTAAGAAAGAAACCCTAAAAGAAGATAATCCCGATCCGCAGCTATAGCGACGAATCAACAAAACCATCTCCACACAAAAACAAACATGAAGACGATCCAGAAAATGAATCAATCCAAGATCGATCGTATCGTCGTATGATACACAACAACAACAACAAGAAAGTAAAAACATAGAATTGAAGAAATTGAGTACCTGCAAAAATCCCAAATAAAAGATCTCCTTCCAAGCTTAGAGTTTTGTAAAAAGAAAAGCAAAGGCGTTTTCTTTATGTAATATCTCGGTTGTATGAAATAATCAAAGATGTGGTTGTTCTTGAAAATCTCAGTCTCTTCTTGCTCTCTTTAATTTTACCAAGAAAAAAAAAAACAAAATCTCCGAGAGAATGAAGAATGAAAAGAGCATAAAGGAAAGAGATGAAATTTGGGTTATTATTATTATTATTAAGAAGAAGCAGTGGTGGATGAGCGAAGACAAGAGGATTAAGAGGCGTAGAGATTTACATGTGATGATATCTCTCTCTCTTACAACATTTTTCATGTTAGTAATTAAATTTTTGGTTAACATAGATACAATCAATAATAATCTTTAGTTTGGTAATCCTACTGTATTAGATTAGATTAGAGACATTATTTTATTTTTAGTACAAGATTTTTTTCCAGGGGTATACATTTGCAGTTGCTGGTGGTGCTTACCTTTTTTTTATTTTTCTCACTTCTTTTTTGGGGGTTTGTAATAAATGTGAAAATTGGACCGTTTAAAAAACTTAAAAGACGTTTGATTACTATATAAAGTATTTTTTTTTTCTTATTACAAAGGGTTTAATTGAGACGTGAAATGGTAATGTTATGAAAAGAGTTGTGTTACACGTAGCTCTCATGCAGTTTTGTTGTGGAACCCATATTGGCTTGACTTGTATTCTGTTTTTGGGCTATTAAAGTCCAAGAGAGACCCTCCCCTCTAAACTCTAAAAAGCCCCCCCTTCCCTGTTAAGTATAAAATCCATTTTAACTAATAGAAATTATAAACGTGTCCCATCATTTAATTAAGCTTTACAAAAATACATACAACTCAACCATACTCATTACCCACTTTGTTTTGTAGCCTTGCCGGTGGGTTGTCTTGTCTTTATTCATTTTTGCTTTTGGTTACCAAGAAAGTTTTCAGTTCATAGCAAGTCTCCCTCGACTTGTTGTTAACAATGGTGGATTTAAACACTCTCTTTCTCCGGAATCGTATTATCTAAAATAATTAAAATTTGCTTAAGTCTAGTTGTTGTCGTTTGTTATAAAAACATAGTCTTTCTTTTTTGGATGATAACACTAACAAAAAGAAAATAAAATTTGATGAAAATTATAAAATGGGCTATGGCCCAACATGAAGGACTAGTGCTGGCAAAATGGAGATGGGATGGTGCAAGTTTATTTATTCTTCCAACTTGCAACACCAGGGTGGCAGGGTCAAAAGCAGAGAAAGATATCAACCATTTGTTCCAAATTCACAAATATTAGTACTGTATGTAGTAGCCCCGCTATCCCAAAGGTGGGTTCGTTCTAGATTGGTATTTTTTGTATTATACTATTATGTTACACGTAGCTAAGTTTTGTTGACCCATTTGGCTCTGACCTTTACCTCTTTTGTTATGCCTCCGGTATAACAAGTTTTCATCAAATCCAATCCCAGTGTAAGAAAATAAATTTATAGTTTGAGGATTAAATGTGGCTTGGGTAACAACAAGTCAAGATAACGGTAGGGACGACGAGGCCATATAAACTTCATTGTTTTATGACTATCTACCATACATGCGGTTGCTGAATACCCACATGAGATGTAACTAACGAGTACATTATTAAATTAATATCTCATGATATTGGTCACACTAGCCAACATGCATTTGTAAAACATTTGTGATTCCCGCATATAACTTATGAATTAATGCTACGGTCTGTTGATAATACTGTACATACGGCCCATCCCACGCACATAGTAAGTCTTCAACTCCATATAATATCATAGAGGATATTTTTTTATTTATAGTAACCATTTATATGCGAATTGGATCGCATCTTCACACAGAACATATATATTCGCCGCCCATTCCTTAAAATTATCTAGTGTTTTTTTTTTCTTTTCTTTCAAATACAATATGTTTAATAGTATATGTTACATAAGCACATGCATTATATTATCTTTTACAAATGGAGGTCAACTCCATATTCATACCTAGCTCCATGCTTCTGAAAACTTGCCCCAAAAAAATATCACATTGTCCTAAAATGAAATGTTTTAACTAATATCAATTTTCATTTTTCTCTGAGGAATCAACGAGCAATATTTTATTCTATTTTTCTTTTTCGTTTTTTGGTTGTACGAAAGAAACTAAGGATGATTAGTAAGGAAGTCGTCCACCAAAATATTCACCTACCACAAGACACTTGAACACCGAAGCAGAGTGGTTGAATCCACTTTTTATTCCCTTCGCCTCGGTCCTCTATATTCTACTCACCAAGTCTCCCCTTTTTCTTCTTTTTTTTTTTATATTACAGAAAATACCTAATTTCAATTTATAATTATTTAATATACGCCTCATGTATAACTGTGTAATCTCTCATTTCGTCACACTGTTTTGTAATCGGCTAAGCTCAGAATAATATACACAGGAGTAAATACATGATAACAAAATTTGACAGTATACATCAACCGCTAATTCATAAATGAAAAAATAAAAGTTCACTTGTAATATACACAACACACACGTTTTCCTTAGAAATTAAAAACACAAACATAAGCACTTTGGTCTCAATTTGATTTGCCCGGCGGAGGCTTACATTACTCTACCCCTAAAGTGTGTCTGAACTGAAAGCACCAAAGTGGACGGGACCCACCAAAGATAGGGACTGACCAATTGCGTGTTAGGAGAGTTTTTCACCAACCCCGGACCGGGTTTTACCAGAAATAACAAATCCGGTTCGATCCGGTCTTCTCTTTATATAAACCTTTCATGCCATCTGTGTGATTCACCAAGCAAAAAGCACTCAATCTCAACCGAAGAAGACAAGAGCAGAGAGAGAGAGAAGAGAGAAATGGCAACGACAACAACAGAAGCCACGAAGACATCTACCAATGGAGAAGATGAGAAGCAATCTCAGAATCTCAGACACCAAGAAGTTGGTCACAAGAGTCTCTTGCAGAGCGACGATCTCTACCAGGTTCTTCTTCTCAAATGGTTACACCCAAAATTCTGATCATTTTGATTCAATCAAACAACCTAATCTAAATTAAAAAAAAACACATGCAGTATATATTGGAGACAAGTGTGTATCCAAGGGAACCAGAATCGATGAAGGAACTCAGGGAAGTGACAGCAAAACATCCCTGGTTCGTTTTCCTAATACCCATATTATAATAATCCTCTGTTTCGATTACGTTTTTTAAATCAAGATCGAAGTTCTGAAAATTCCCAATGGAATATATAAAAACAAAACAGGAACATAATGACAACATCAGCAGATGAAGGACAGTTCTTGAACATGCTCATCAAGCTCGTTAACGCCAAGAACACAATGGAGATCGGTGTTTACACTGGTTACTCTCTTCTCGCCACCGCTCTTGCTCTCCCTGAAGACGGCAAAGTAAATATATATATCTTCTCATCATCCGATCCTTCCTCCTCTGTTTCATTTTAGTCGAAACTGGGATTGAATATTTTCATCTCTGTTTTATCCTCAGATTCTTGCTATGGACGTTAACAGAGAGAACTACGAATTGGGTTTACCGATCATTGAGAAAGCTGGCGTTGCTCACAAGATCGACTTCAGGGAAGGCCCTGCTCTTCCCGTTCTTGATGAAATCGTAGCTGACGTAAGCATTCTTCTTTCTGACATATATTAACTAGCAATTTAAACGTTTCCAAAAAAGTGAAGATAATGTTAAAAAGAATAATTAGATATTTATGGGCCTAGTGAGCTTGATTTTTTACTATACTTTGCTGGGAATTTCTGTATATTACAAATTTGTTTCCTTTTTAAATATAAGAAAAAATAATTTGATATTAAGGGAATATAAGAAAATAAATATAAAGGGAGTAACCTAATAATAATGATTGTGTGTGGGTTGGTGCAGGAGAAGAACCATGGAACATATGACTTTATCTTTGTTGATGCTGACAAGGATAACTACATCAACTACCATAAACGTCTGATCGATCTTGTGAAAGTTGGAGGAGTGATTGGCTACGACAACACTCTGTGGAACGGTTCGGTCGTGGCTCCTGCTGATGCACCAATGAGGAAGTACGTTCGTTACTACAGAGACTTTGTTCTTGAGCTCAACAAGGCTCTCGCTGCTGACCCTCGGATTGAGATCTGTATGCTCCCTGTGGGTGATGGAATCACTATCTGCCGTCGGATCAGTTAATTTGGACTTTGAGTAACTCCTCCATACTCTGAAGCTTGTCCGCAGTGGATTGTTACCTTTCCTTGTTCTACTACTTTTTCAAACGCATTTTCTCACCAACCCTCTAAAATGGACGTTTTATGTATTTGTTAAGCAATATTATTATCTCCATTGTCGTTCTTGTTTTGCTTTCTTCTGAACAAAGAAATAATAATGTACCTACCTCTTATTCATTTTTGGTTGTTTTGTTTTGTTTTTCTCTATGATACAACGTATAAAGAAAAGATTTGTTTTGCAACAAACATAAGTTGTTGATAAAAGTAATCGACTACATAGGAAATTATCATTAGGTATAGGACTCTACTAAATAGACCTTCTAATAAATAACTCCATATTATAAGAACTTAGATATAGGACAAAAATGTCATGTAAGATTAACTAACATCATATTATAAGATGTTAAACTTTGGGGAACCTGATATAGAGAAGAGAACTGGAGGTCCCTAAGTACATGATGAATTTCTGATTATTGTTTTTGATTATGCTATAGCAAAAACATTTCTTACTTTTATAAAAAAGCATATTTCTTATTTGATTGAAATGCAAACATGATTTTATATTTCGTGTGTTTTGGAAGTAGTTTGAACTTTGAAGCATCAAATCTACAGGTACAAGAAGCTAATTTAGTTTTAAATTTAAGTTAACAAAAACCTGTAACCAATCATAATACAGTTTATTTGTTGAAACTCGTTACGTGTTGGTATTTTGTCAATTGAAATTAGATTACCAAATAAATATTCAACAGAAAAGACGAACAAAGTAAGAAGATTTAGGTTAGCAGTCTTTGAAAATTTTATTAGAATCCCTAAGTTTCAGTTGATAGTTAAAAAGGGACAAAGACGAGTCATTGTGTGTGGTAAATTTTCGATTTAGATTTTCATTTGCTAAAGGAAAGGGTAGAAAATTAGCTGAAGACCAAAATATTGAACAAGAATAATTTGTTGCATCAGTGTTTGGTGTGTTTAAAGTCTTGGTTCTGTTTGTAATTTTACAACCTTGATATAAAAATACTAGGATTCTCTATAAATACGTACTATATAGTTCGTATACCTCACTCGTTGTAACATTCCTGATAATAATAGTAACAAATCACCACAAAATACTGAGTTTAGTAAATTGCCCATAAAATTCGTTAAAGATTTTTATATAATTTTTTTTTTCTTTTGTGGCGATGAATGCTGCATACAAACTTCAGTGGATAATTTGTTACATTTAAGTTAGTTAGTTATTTTATTAATTGAAATATCACTTACTATTTGATAGGATATTTATGTACCCCGAGAAGAATAACATTTAATTACATAATTTTGGTTTGAGGTTAATTTAGAGTTTTTTTTTTTTTCGACAGTTAATTTAGAGTTTAAATAATTTGTTAGTTGTATTTTTTTTTCTTTTAAAAAGATACATAGCCAGAATTTAATTGTTAAATCACAATTACCCGAAAATTAAGATAAAAACAGAAAAGATTTCACCCAATCTTTAACCTAGATTTTGCTAACGCCGATCGAATCGTTCCACTCACTTGCATTGGTTGATTATCTCAACCGAAGAAAAAAATCAAAAAGGAAAAAATTGAGGAGAACCCAAAAAAAAAAAGTGTGAGCAGCACGTGTCCTCCTATATCCTAGAGATTTTTTTTTCTTTTAATGAAAATTGAGAGCCTAGAGATTTTTTTTTTCTTTTTTTCTTTTTTTTTTTTAACATTTCTTCTCCTAAACCTCTTTCTCTCCCCCAAAACCTCCATAATCAATTTGGCAAGGTAAGCTTTTCTTTAACACTTAATTTAATCCCTAGTTTTTTTTTTTTGGGTTGAAATTCTCTGTATCCATCGTTGTAACATCGCTTTCAGTTTAACATCGAATTTGATTGCTTTTGAATGTTTTTTTGTTTTAATGAAAAATTGCTATCGGCCGGTTTGAGAATCAAATCATAGTGACAGTTGTTTTTTTTTTTTTTTTTTTTTTTGNGATGTAGGAGATAGATAAACGATGGACATTGTTCCAAAGACTCCCGAAAAACCTAAATTATTGTTTACTAAATTTTATGTGAGACGAAAATCCATTAAGACGAAAATCTATGGTTCTGTACTTTCTCCACTCGAAATAGATCCTCCTCATAAACAAGAGCTTCAACAAGGTAAACAAAATTATGAAACCTAATTTACTCTTTTGTGTGTGTTTGTTTTTTCCGTTTATAATAATTAGTGACCAAATTTTAATGATAAACATATGATTATATTTTTAGATTCTAAATATGAAATTAGTTAAATTTAGGATAAGAGTTTCAGTTTCTGTGTAGGTCAAGTTTCAGTTGATTTATTGCATAACTAATAATTATTTGTTTCATTGACGGTAAAAAGATAATTCACAAAGCACTGACCAAAAAGAGGAGAAGAAGAAGAATTCAGATGAAGAGCGTGAAAGAAAGTGTCATGAGTCAGATATTTTTCAAGGTAAAGTCATTTTGAAATTCATCTGTAGGTAGGAATACATCGTATGGTTGGTTCATCATATATATCTTATTTATTTGTACACTTTTATGGTGAAAGGTGATGATTCACAACATGTTAGTGGAAAAAGAAAGAGAAATAATCCAAATGAGACACAAAAGCAGCAAAGTAGAAGTAAAACTGAGAAGCCTAAAAAAAGAAATGTGGCTCGAACTTTGAATTTCAATCTTCTTAGTTGTCTTGAGCTCGACAGAATTTGTGGACCAAATTTTCCAAAGGGGAGAAAGAGGATGACTCCAGTTCGTAGATCTGATTTCCACTGTTTGATATCTCCCTACTCATTTGCTCTACCTATTTGGAAAAAGCAGTCAAGAAGGTCTAACCGTAGGAAAAACTTGGTCAGATGGTTTGGAATTGCCTTGTCTCTTTAACTCCAAGAGCAAGAGGAGACCCTACCTTTAGTCGACAGGCTCTCGTCTCAAACAGATGTTTCTTTGCACATTGGAGGTAATCATTTCTTTTTTGTTTACCTTTAAAATTAGAGATTGCTTATATGCTTATTATAACTTTAGTTATACTTATACTACATACAGACACGACTAGTTATGTAGCACCAAAGATGGATTATGCATTCAATAACAGAACTAAAGATTTTGTTGAGCCGTTAATCCAACAAAGGAATCATCAAAAAGATAATGACGTTTCACCTATATTAGAAGTTCCTTTGCAGATTAAAGGTAATTAATTGTTTCTTTTATTTTTCAGAAAGGTTACAAAATTTCATCATGTATACTTAAGCTAACTTTTTTGGTTTTTCTACTATATCATTGTGTTTTTTTTTTTTTTTTTTTTNACCCATGAGACAAGTTAGTTGTGTAGTACCAAACCAAAGCAAAAAAAATTACTAAGAACATCGTTCGGAATTTAATCCAACAAATGACTTATCAGAAAGATCACGGTCTCCCATCCTTGGCAGATGTTCCTTTGCACATTGAAGGTATTCAAGTTTTCTTTTTCTATTTTTTTTTTTGTTAGAGATTGCTTAAAAAGATTTTTTATCAGACATTCATTTTATATACTTTTTCGTTAGTGTCATATATATTTTGTCAATTGTGTATTTTTTGTAGACGCACTCATGAGATCTGCTAGTGATGTACCCGTAGGACGAGAAAAAACTAAGGATATTGCTAAGTTAATCAAAGAAATGAGAAGATTAAATATCAACAAAAGGGTAACAACAACGTTGATCGAATCTGGCAAAAAACTTGTTACTGCAAAGGTTAAACTTGATTCAGAGACCGTTAAAGAGTGGAAGCGCTTAATGGTGAATAAATCACATGATGACAAGGAAACAAATGCCGAGTGGAAACAAAAAAGGGAGAACTTCGAAGGTCCTATAGATCTTTTCATTAGTCGGATGCATCTTCTACAAGGTACTATTATTGTTATTGTTGTTAGAATGAGCTTATCAGTGTAAATACAATCTATAAAGAATTCAAGTTCAAGTGACTATGTAAAGTACATTGTTATTGAAATGATTTCCTCTCATGATGTTATCAATTATTATTCTACAGGCGATAGAAAGTTTAAGCAGTGGAAAGGCTCGGTTGTTGACTCAGTGGTTGGAGTTTTCTTGACACAAAATGTTTCTGATTATCTTTCAAGGTAAAACTTGAGTTAAACTGCTAAGAAATTTGGAAAACCAGTTGAGATAACATATGTCTGCTTTAATTACAATATTTTTTACAGCAACGCTTTCATGAGTGTGGCTGCAAATTTTCCCGCGAATGCAAGAGAATGTTTAGATCCTCTAGCATACTACATTGAGGAACCTGAAGATGTTAATGACTCAATTCTTGATGACCAAGAACCAACTCATATAGGAAACGATGATGCTAAGAATTCTCAGTTCATCACCTTATCTAAGGATTCAATACCAGAGGTAGAAAAACATGAGAAATCTGCAAAAAGGAAAAACAAAAAAACCGGTATTATGGAAGATGCGATTGTTGATTGGAAGACTATTAGAAATACGTACAGAAAAGAAGGATCTCGACACAAAATGCATATGGACTCTGTGAATTGGAATGATGTGAGACTATCTGGCCAGAAATTTTTTGAAAACATCATTAGAACACGAGGGCAATTCAGGATTCTTTCAGGAAGAATTAAGGTAAGAAAAGCAAAAAGAATTCAAGAACTTTGTGAATTAATTATTTTAAAGATTTAAGACTAATATTTCTTTTTTATATGATTTTTCTCAAGAAATTTCTCAACGATGAGGTTAAACAAAATGGAACTATTGATCTTGAATGGCTCCGAGATGCTCCATCAGATCTAGTGAAGTATGTTTATGTTAGTTTTTATGTTTCTATTGATATCATTATTTGCAAGCATCATTAACAGTTTGTATTTTTTTTTATCAGGAGATATCTATTGGATATTGAAGGGATAGGACTAAAGAGTGCTGAATGTGTACGACTGTTAGGAATTAAACATTCTGCATTTCCGGTATAATAAGATTTTGATAACTTTTTCACTTGAAGTTTACTTATTTTTGCTTACTCATTAAAACCTTCTGCTTTTGATGTTTATAGGTTGACACAAATGTTGGTCGTATAGCCGTTAGACTTGGTTGGGTTCCTCTTGAACCTTTACCAGATGGAATTCAAATGCATCAACTATCCCAGTTCTGTTTTCTCATCAATTTGATTTTTAAAAAAATAGTATATGGTAATTTACTAATAACTATCACCTATAAAATCACCCTTGTTTCAGGTACCCTTCAATGGATTCGATTCAACAATACCTTTGGCCACGACTATGTAAACTTCCTCAAGAAACTCTGTAAGTTCAAATGCTTTTCTTTTTTTCTCAACAAGCCAATTATTTGTAATACCATATGAATATATATTGCTTGCAGATATGTGCTTCCTGACAATCATAAGCTTCTCGACGATGTAAGTATATTTGCTCTTAACTACAAAAAATGCAACGATTTTGTATAACTTATGCGGTAATGTTTTTATTGTTACACATATTATATAGTTTGAGAGAAGAGAACTTGATGATCCGAGTCCCTACCTTCTTGCGATTTGGCAACCAGGTATGGTACAAACATAATTTATCCATTGTTTACATAAAACATAAACTAAGTTTTTATTGGATATGTTTAGGTGAAACGTCAAACTCGTTCACTCAACCAAAAAAAAAGTGTGACTTTGACGGATCAGAATTATGCAAGAAAAAGACTTGTTCTTATTGTTGGACTATACGTGAACAAAGCTCTAACACTTTTCGTGGAACAATTTTGGTAAGTAGAATTTACATTTTAGCTTTTTCTAACGTTGTTTACTTGATACTCACATGACATGGATGAATGCAACTGAACAGATTCCATGTAGAACAGCAATGCGAGGGGGTTTCCCACTCAATGGAACATATTTTCAGACTAATGAGGCAAGTGATTTTTTCTTTTTGTTCATAACATTTCTTTAAAATAATTCTTTTATTGAGCAATTAGATTTTGTTCTCAGGTTTTTGCAGATCATGAGACAAGTTTAGAACCCGTTGTGTTTCCTAGAGAGTGGTGTGACGGACTAGAAAAACGTGCCATGTACTGTGGTTCGTCGGTATCATCTATTTTTCGACTTTTAGACACAAGACGGATTCAATTTTGCTTTTGGACCGGTAACAAACATATTTTTTTTAAATTAAAAATAGTTGTTGAATTCTTAAATTAAAAATAATTGTGCAATAATGTTGTGTGGTGATGATAATGTGCAGGGTTTTTATGTATGAGAGCATTTGATAGAAAGAAGCGAATGCCACAAGAACTTGTCCGAAGACTACACACGCCACCTGTTGGGAGAGGGGCAAAATACATGCATGATGATGATATATAATCGTTTAGTTTAGTTTTTCTTTTGTGTAATTTTGCAAACTTTTTAAATTGAATGACAAAAGAAGCTTTTATGATTAAAAACAAATGGTTTTTCATATGATTTGGTTTTCATTCTGTGTACAAAACGAAATTGGAAATATGGTGTAGTCCAGCCTCTTCATAACATTTAGCAATTTGGTTCAAGGATTCAGACCAAGTTCCTTCAATAGAAGCCAAATCCAAGAGAAAAGCCGCAACATCCAAGGCGACTTGGACTGGGGCTTTCCCTTTCGTCAAATCCTCAAGACGACCTTCATCACTCACTTTCTCCCTTATGAATTCAATCTGCTCGTCTTCCCATTGCGCAATACTAGCAACGTCCTGCATGTTTTCAAGCTGTCATGACTATGAAAATGCTTTTCTATGCTTTAAAACTTAAAACAGCCAAAAAAAGAAGTACAAGAAATATTTTTTTGACATGCCTCATAAGGACATCCTAATGTCCACCAAGGTGATTTCAATGCTACTCTAGCCGCATCTTTTGCTTCTGAATTCCTTCCTACCCTGCAAATAAGAATCCTAAAACATGTGGCTCTATATTTCTCTACGAAGATAATAAGCAGATACATTATATATGTATTGTTTACGAACTTCTGCAGTATGTTTGCATAATATACAAAAGGTCGTCCAAATCCTGGAAAGAGGTCTTTCTTTGTGTAAAACTCTCCTGTTACCATAGCTGAAACCTTGCAGGGACAAAAGAAGTCCTTTAAAATTTTAACAAAAGCGTGATTCATAAATGGAGGATGTGATATTATATGCTATAAAAGATTCTTACATGATCTCCTTCATCGAAATGCCGTAATACTTTTTGTTCCAACAAATCTGGAAATAGTCCAACCTATATACAATACAAATAACAAAAATATTGTTTATTATTTGTGGTGTACATAGCACATTTGATAAGTAATGGTTCTTTAAAGTCTTACCTTCTTCAAGACGTAGACATTGAGATTGTCAATTTGAGATTCAGCACAAGCACCCTTTTTGTAAAGTTTTTCACCTGCCTCTGCTGCAGCACGATAAAGTTCTGTCAACTCTTTTGCATCTTCTTCAACCAGAATCCGGTGAATATACTCATCTACCTGAATATCAGAAACTGTTAAAAATTGCTTCTTGGTAACAAAAACAAAAGACATAAGTCCTCTAAAAAAGGATAAGCTACGTATATCAAGAATGTAAAGTCATTACATTTCTAGCTATAAGCCGGACTCCACTCCTCCAAACTTCCACAACCGGCATATCCATTCTGTTCTCAGATACAAAAAGTTAATATCCCAACAGCATATACTTATTTACCACTGCAACAGTTACCAAGAATGATCCAAATCTCTTACCCTGGAGGAGCAGTAGGCCATCTCAGAAGTGCAGTAATAGAGCCTACTTAGACAATAAACCAGAAAACACAAGATTAAACAAAAGCTCCTGGAACAGAAAGAAAAGCTAATGGATTCGATCAAATGTGTGACCTTACCTGAAGAATTCTTCGAAAGCGGAATAGCAAGAGGTATGAGACCCTGCTTAGCTCCAGGAGATATGATTGTTTCACCTGCAGGACGAAAACAAGAGAGATTCTAAGATCCAAAATTTTCCCTTTTCCAATATTACCAATCCAGAGTACTCAATAAATATCACTGATAAGCTTGGACCTAATGAGGAACAAAATTGAGATTGATATTAACCTCTTGTTTGAAGCACTTTGAGTAAGTGCTGAAGATGCATTGGAGGTTCAGTGGCAGCTACATCTTTGATAAATGATACATGCCCTGCACGAAAAATCTAACCTTTTTAAGTCAATCCTTATGTGTTACACATTCTTTTAAAATTGTTGTCTCTCCCTCCAAGCATAATTATAAAGATAGTCACTGTCATTTTCCTACAAAAGATGGTTTCTACAATACAATCAACAATATCTCACACATTTGAGAAAAAGACGAAATTACCAGAAGAACAACAGGAGACTCTAGCTCTGATATGGCGTAAAGGGCGACTAATACAAGGAGTTATATGCAGCGAAAGCGAAGCCATGGCTCCTTATCTCTCTATCTATCTTTCTTTCTTTCTCTTCACTCTGCTTCCTCAACCTCACACTGTCACACATACTAGTGCTCGTGTCAAAAAAAACTGTGATTAGTAAAAATTCAGCTTTTAGCCGGAGAGCAAAACATAGCCATTGATTCTGTCTGATGAGAATCGTGTCTAGAAAAAGAAAAAGAGAGTGATGGGCCTTAAATGGGCTAAAATCTTTCTTATTAAACCCATAATCTAAAAATGCGTAACCGACAAAAACCGTCAATAAATGTACAATAGTGAAGGTCAATTTCGTCAATTACCGGTTAACATGACCCGGTTTATAAATCAATTTACTCGGTGCCTTCGTGTTTTTTCTTTTCTATTTGGATTCTCGAGGATAATAAATAAAGAAAAAAAAAATCGCGATAGACGACGACCCCCTTTCCTCTTAGCTCCACGTTATCAGACTCTCAACCGAGTCGAGTCCGTTTCTAATCAACCGCCCCCGCCGTCGCCGTCACCGTGACCACCGTCTGCGCATAGCCCGGATTTCTCCATGGAGATTTCCTCGGCCGATTCGTCGTCAATCTCTGGCGCTGCGGCGGCCGCTTCTGAGGTTGTCTCAGAGCATTCCTCTTCATCATCTTCTTCTTCCTCTTCGTCCATGTCTGCTTCGTCGCCGAATCAGGCCTCCCCCAATCCTTTCTCGACCATGGATCCCTCAGTTCCGACGTCGGCAGCGTCGAGGTATGTTGATGATGACGAAGATGAGGAGGACGTGTGCAGGATCTGTAGAAATCCTGGGGATTCAGACAATCCGCTACGGTATCCGTGTGCTTGTAGCGGAAGCATCAAGTTTGTTCACCAGGATTGTCTTCTTCAGTGGCTTAATCATAGCAACGCTCGTCAATGCGAGGTTTTGTTTCCTTTTTACCCTCTTTGCAGATTTCAGATTCTTCTTATTAAGATCTAGATCATGTATTAGGAATATTTGAATTGATCGGAAATGGCCTGTTTTACTTTTTAATGATTCTTTTAGTTTTGGGACCTTTGGGGTGAACGAATGGGTAATTTACATACGATTTATGTGTGATCATCTTACTTATTGTTTGAGTTTATTGGTAACTTCATAACTGCGCAGGTTTGCAAGCATCCTTTCTCGTTCTCGCCAGTGTATGCTGACAATGCTCCGTCGAGGCTCCCTTTCCAGGAGTTTGTAGTTGGAATTGCAATGAAAGCTTGCCATGTTTTGCAGTTCTTTCTGAGGTTGAGTTTTGTGCTTTCTGTCTGGCTTCTCACTATACCTTTCATTACGTTTTGGATATGGCGATTGGCTTTTGTGCGAAGTTTTGGTGAAGCTCAGAGGTTGTTCTTAAGCCACATCTCCACCACAGTAATTCTCACCGATTGTTTGCATGGGTTCTTACTATCGGCGAGTATTGTCTTCATCTTCCTTGGAGCGACTTCATTAAGGGATTACTTTAGGCATTTACGAGAGCTGGGGGGACAAGATGAGAGAGAAGATGACGGGGACAGAAATGGTGCTCGCGCTGCAAGACGACCTGCTGGACAAGTTAATAGGAATCTTGCCGGAGAGGGGAATGTCGAAGATGCTGGAGATCAGGGTGCTGCGGTTGGTCAGATTGCTAGAAGGAATCCCGAAAATGTTTTGGCAAGGTTGGACATACAAGCAGCTCGTCTCGAGGCTCAGGTTGAACAGATGTTTGATGGTTTGGACGATGCTGATGGTGCAGAAGACGTTCCATTTGATGAGCTTGTTGGAATGCAGGGTCCAGTGTTTCATTTGGTTGAGAATGCCTTTACTGTAAGTTTATGTTTCTACCCTTGTGATTCATATTTTGGAGTCTATTATCCCTTCTTCTTTACTATTGGCCCTTCCTTGAATCTTTTTGATGTTCATAACGTTGCAGGTTCTAGCAAGCAATATGATATTCCTTGGTGTTGTGATATTTGTGCCCTTCACGTTAGGACGGGTTATACTGTATCACGTGTCATGGCTTTTTGCTGCTGCTAGAGGCCCTGTCATGACCGCATCGATGCATTTGACAGATACTGGACTATCATTGGAAAATATAACTCTGAAGAGTGCGCTGACTGCTGTCTCAAATTTGACTAACGAGGGTCAAGAAAATGGCTTGCTTGGTCAACTCACAGATATGGTGAAAGTCAACGGAAGTGAATTGAATGGAGCAAACAATACACTATCAGTTGGTGCTGATCTCTTGAAAGGTTCTGCTGCTGGGGCCTCAAAGCTATCTGATATTACAACTCTGGCTGTTGGGTACATGTTTATAGTATCTCTGGTGTTCCTCTACCTTGGGATCATTGCACTGATTCGATATGCCAAGGGTGAGCCACTGACCGTTGGGAGATTTTATGGGATTGCATCTATAGTAGAAGCTGTACCATCCCTCCTTAGGCAGTTCTTGGCAGCAATGAGGCATCTGATGACTATGATTAAAGTTGCCTTCCTTTTGGTCATCGAGCTTGGGGTCTTCCCTCTGATGTGTGGGTGGTGGCTAGATGTTTGCACAGTGAGGATGTTTGGTAAAACAATGTCCCACAGGGTACAGTTTTTATCAATTTCTCCACTGGCAAGCTCACTTGTACATTGGGTTGTCGGAATCATGTACATGTTGCAAATAAGCATCTTTGTCAGCCTTCTTCGAGGGGTACTATGTTTTCCTTGCGCATAAATCTCATATTAGAAACATTTTTTCTTCTCTGCTACTGACTAATGCTTTTAACACTATTGTGCCAAATGCAGGTTCTTCGCCCTGGAGTTCTGTATTTCCTTCGCGATCCTGCAGATCCTAATTACAATCCGTTCCGTGATTTGATTGATGATCCAGTTCACAAGCATGCTCGGAGGGTATTGTTATCTGTTGCTGTGTATGGCAGTTTGATTGTCATGTTGGTATTTTTACCAGTCAAACTTGCAATCCGGATGGCTCCTTCGATCTTTCCGCTCGACATATCGTAAGAAATATAGGTTAACCTCTTGTTTTGGATATTTTCTGTTGGAGATTGAATTGATCTTTCTTAAATTTTGGATTTATGCAGTGTATCTGACCCATTCACTGAGATTCCGGCCGACATGCTTCTCTTTCAAATATGCATACCATTTATTATCGAGCATTTCAGACTCCGGACCACAATTAAGTCCCTTCTACGCTGCTGGTTCACCGGTGTCGGTTGGGCGCTTGGTTTGACAGACTTCCTCTTGCCAAGACCAGAGGACAACATTGGTCAGGAAAATGGAAACGGTGAACCAGGAAGGCAGAACAGAGCACAAGTATTGCAGGTCGGTGGACCTGAGAGGGCTATGGCTGCGCTTCCAGCAGCTGATGACCCTAACAGAAGTCTCCTGCGCGCTAATGCCAACATGGGTGAGGAATATGAAGATGATGAAGAACAATCTGATTCAGAGTAAGTCCTTACTTAAGAAAGAAATAAACTAAAAGCTTTTGTGATGTTTAGCATTGTGCATGCTTGAAGTAATTAACAGTAGTGTGCAGTTGGTTATTGAGTTGACTAGGTACATCAAAAAATTATATTAGGTCTTCCGCTTATATGAATGTATTTTTGTAGCAGGTACAACTTTGTGGTCCGGATAATTCTTCTTCTACTTGTTGCATGGGTGACTCTTCTCCTCTTCAATTCGGCATTGATAGTTGTACCAGTTTCGCTTGGGCGAGCATTATTTAGTGCCATCCCAATTCTTCCGATAACTCATGGCATCAAATGCAATGGTAATGTTTGTTAATTTTGATCTTCTGAGTTATTCTTTCGCACATTTACACAATATTAACAAAATCTTTTAAATATGTAGACCTGTATGCATTCGTCATTGGCACATATGCCTTTTGGACTACAATATCTGGTGCAAGATATGCTATCGAGCATGTCAAGTCAAAGAGGACTTCAGTCTTGCTTAATCAAATATGGAAATGGTGTGGAATTGTCTTCAAGAGCTCGGTGCTGTTAGCCATATGGGTAAGTGGTTTGTGCTGTTATTTTCTTGATGTTTTCGACACTGAAATCTCTGTTTTTTACTATGGTTTTTGTGCTTTTAACATGGTGATTTAACAGGTTTTTATCATTCCGGTACTGATTGGACTTCTGTTTGAGCTTTTGGTGATTGTCCCAATGAGAGTCCCAGTAGATGAAAGCCCTGTCTTCCTCCTGTATCAAGACTGGGCTCTCGGGCTCATCTTTTTGAAGATCTGGACAAGATTGGTAAGTAATCTCTCTAAATCAGCAACTTTTGCCACATAAAAAAAGAGTTTTTGTCACTAATCAACAATGTCAATGGACAGGTGATGCTGGATCATATGCTTCCAATAGTTGATGATAGCTGGAGGGAAAAGTTTGAGAGGGTTAGACAAGATGGATTCTCGAGGCTTCAAGGGTTATGGGTACTTAGAGAGATTGTGTTCCCCATCGTGATGAAACTCCTAACAGCTCTATGTGTGCCTTATGTACTGGCGAGAGGAGTGTTCCCAATGCTCGGATATCCACTAGTAGTGAACTCAGCGGTCTACAGATTTGCGTGGATAGGTTGTCTCTCGGTGAGCCTCTTCTGCTTCTGTGCAAAAAGATGCCATGTGTGGTTCAGAAACCTTCACAACTCTATCCGTGATGACCGTTATCTCATTGGTCGGAGACTCCATAACTTTGGGGAAGCTGCTTTGGCTAACCAAAACCGAAGGCAAGGTAGTGAGGATGTAGGAGATGGTGTCTTGATAGGACGTGAGGGAGACGTTGACAATGGACTAAGGCTCAGACGTGCTATCCAACAAGAAGCTTAGAAAGGATATAGAAGTTTGTCAAACTGTTCACCGAGTCGTTTAATATTTGTGTACTTTGAGCCGTTAAGGAATGGCTTTGAAAATTTATTAGTCGATGTTGTAATTATTATATCCGTTGATCCTCTTCGCTTTTTTCTTTACTTTTGTTTTTGTGTGTATTAAAAACTAAAAAAATCTTTAGAAATAATGCTTCGTTAGTCCATATGCCTTGTGTGTTCTATTGTAATGCTTTTTGAAAAAATTGCCTTTTGCAAACTCTTTTTATGTGCAGAGGCATTTATTAAGTCTTAAGGTGGCCACAGAAAAACCAATTTATGAACAATAGTGATGAAAGGAGGATTTATTGTTGGTTCAAAGATTTTAAACAAATGTATTGGCACATAAAACATATTGAAGTTAAAAACTTAAAATAACTATTGAAGAACACAGGACGATTAGATGTAAAGTTAAAGAGCGAAGTTATAATTATTAACCCAAGTCCATTCAAATGTGTTTGGATGAGATTTCATCCTTTGTATTTTTAAGTGAAAATGAAATACACTTCCATATCAATTCATATATCCAATGTGACATCACAATCCATGTCCAAATCCTTAATATTTGAATAAAGGGTTATTTTAATTAGTATATAAATAAATATTGAATCTCACTATATTTTCATTATTTTGATAAGGATTTTAATAATAGTCCATAAAAATTCTTGACTTAATGGAATAAAATCTCTTTCCCAAAAAAGGCTAAGTTAAAGACGCATAACCCGACAAAAACCGGTTAATAAAATAAACAAAAAAAAAGGAAGGGGTCAAATACCGGTTTACAATCCCGGTCTAGGTCCTCCCTCTTATCTCTCGGCGTTGTGAATTGGGCGGGAGCTTATTGTGTGACCTTTCTCCACCTCAATACGATTCTGAGCACTCCCCCTCCCTGGCCAACCAAAAAAAAAAAAAAAA
>NC_025695.1:3392609-3423615 GCF_000633955.1 Camelina sativa | reverse complement strand
AAAAAAAAAAAAAAAAGCAAAAGGTCGGCGTATTCGGAACTCTCCCACCATGGATCCCGCATTTGCGACGGCGTCACTTGAAGATGAGGAGGACATGTGCAGGATTTGCAGAAACCCAGGCGACGCGGACAATCCGCTTCGGTATCCGTGCACCTGCCGCGGAAGCATCAAATTTGTTCACCAGCCTTGCCTCCTTCAGTGGCTCAACCATAGCAAAGCTCATCACTGCGAGGTCCTCAATTTCTCCCTCAGTAATTTTATTTTTTTGGTTTTTGGAATCCGACTTGGTGATGGTGTCAATAGAGTGATTTGAAAGCTTATAGAGTTCAATTTTATCTCTGCAGATTTGCAAGTATCCGTTTTCATTCTCCCCAGTGTATGCTGAAAACGCTCCAACAATGCTCCCTTTACATGAGTTTGTAGTTGCCATGGTGATGAAGACTTGCGGCGTTATACACTTCTTTCTGCGGTGGAGCTTTGCGCTTTCGATCTGGGTTATCGTTATTCCTTTCGTTACGTTTTGGATATGGAGATTGGCTTTTGTGAGGAGTTTTGGTGAAGCTCAGAGTTTGTTATTAAGTCACATCTCCACCACAGTGATTCTCATCGATTGTGTGCTTGGGTTCTTGCTATGGGCAGTAGTTTTCTTCTTTGACTTTAGAGAGAATATCTCTAGGAATAACTTCAGGGATTTGTTTAGGCGTTTGCTACAAGTGATAGAGGATGAAGAGGACAGAGATGATGATGATGATGCAGAAGATGTTCCATTAGATTGGCTGGTTAGAGGGCAGGGTCCAGTGTTGCATTTAGTTCTGTTTTTACATAACATGGTGTTTCATTTGGTTCTGAATCCTTTTACTGTGAGTTGATGTTTCTCCTCTCTCTCTCTCTCTCTCTCTTGGTGATCTTTTTTTTTACCTTGTTCTTTACTTTATGGCCCCTTATTCATTCTTCATAATTTGCAGGTTCTCGCAGACAACATAATATTCCTTGGTTTTGTGATCTTTGTGCCTTTCACATTAGGACGGGTTACATTGTACCTTGTGTCCTGGATGTTTACCGTTGGTAGAGGCCCTGTTGTGACCGCATCAATGCATCATTTTACAGATGTCTCAGGTTTGACTAACGAGGGCCACGGAATCGGTTGCTTGGTCAGCTCACAGAGTACTTGATGAGAGTCAGTGGAAGTGAATTCCATGGAGATAAGAATACACTATCTGTTGCTGCTGATTTCTTGAAAGGTTCTTCTGCTGCTGGGGCCTCAAAGCTATTATTTGATGTTACAACTCTGACTGTTGGGTATATGTTTATAGTATTTCTGATGTTCCTTTACCTTGGGGTCGTTCCACTGATTCGATATGCCAAGGGTGAACTGACCGTTGGGAGATTTTATGATATCACTGTACCATCTCTCATTAGACAGTTCTTGGCAGCAATGAAGCATCTGATGACTATGAGCAAAGTTGCTTTATTTTTAGCCTTCGAGTTTGGGGTCTTACCTATTATGTTTGGTTGGTCACTAGATGTTTGCACTGTTAGGATGTTTGATAAAACAATATCCCACAGAGTACAGTTTTTATCAATATCTCCACTGGCAAGCTCACTTGTTCATTGGGTTCTCGGTCTCATGTGCACCTTTTATACAAACTTCTTCGAAAGCCTTCTTAGAGAGGTAATGTTTTCCTTGCTTATAATTTTATTAAAGAAACATGTTTCTTCTTTGTACTACTACCTAATATTTTTTGTTTCTTCACTTATTTTTGTCAATTGCAGGTTCTTCGCCCTGGACTTTTGTATTTCCTTGATGGTCTTGAAGATGTCGAATTTTTCCAAGATTTGATTGATACTCCAGTACGTAAGCAAGCTCATAAGGTTCTGTTAGTAGTTGCAGTTTATGGAAGTTTGATTGTCATGCTGGTATGTTTACCACTCAAATTTACGATCCTGATAGCTCCATCAATCTTCCCATTCGACATATCGTAAGAAAATATTGGCTATTCTCTTGTTTTGGAGATTTTGTGTTGAAGTAGTTCTTTTTTTCTAACTTCTACATCTCTATGCAGTATATCCGACCCATTCACTGAGATTCCAGTGGACATGCTTCTGTATCAAATGTGCATACAATTTCTAATTGAGCAATTCAGTCTCTCTACCAACATTACATCCTTTTTACGCTGCTGGGTCACCGCTGTTGGTGGGGGGCTTGGTTTGACAGGCTTCCTCTTGCCAAAACCAGAGGACAACATTAGTCAGGACAATGGAAATGACGGACCAGGAAGGCAGAACAGAGCACAAGTATTGCAGGTAGGTGGATCAGACAGGCCCATGGCTGCTCTTCCAGCAGCTGATGACCCTAACAGAAGTCTCCTCCGCACTGGGAGTGGCAACACGGGTGAGGAATATGAAGATGATGAAAAACAATCTCATTTAGAGTAAGTTCTTGCTTAAGAAATAAGTTAATAGCTTGTTTGATGCTTGTAATTATTCAAAGGAGTTTGCTTGGTATATAGAGTTGACTAGGTCTTCTCCTGTAACGAACGTAATGTTTTAGCAGGTACAACTTTGTGGCCCGGATAATCCTTCTTCTACTTGTTGCATGGGTGACTCTTCTTCTCTTCACTTTAGCAGTGATAGTTGTACCCGTTTCACTTGGACGTGCTATGTTCAGTGCCTTCCCACTTCTACCGATAACTCATGGCATCAAATGCAATGGTAATGTATCTATTAATTTTGGTCTTGTACTACACATTCTTTAAAACCGTTACAGTTATAAATATTACTAACAGAAATTCCTAAATTTGTAGACCTGTATGCTTTCTTCATTGGGACATATGCCTTTTTGACTACCATATATGGGGCCAAGCACACTGTTGAGCATGTCAAGTCGAAGACTACTTCAGTCTCGCTTAAACATATATGTAAATGGTGTGGAATTTTCTTCAAGAGCTCGGTGTTGTTAGCCATATGGGTAAGTGGTTTGAGCTGTTATTTTCCGATTGTTAAGATACTCCAAACTATATTCTAATTCTGGATTATGTGATTTTAAAATGGTGATTAAACAGGTTTTTATCATTCCAGTACTAATTGGACGTCTGTTTGAGCTGTTGGTGATTGTCCCAATAAGAGTCCCAGTTGATGAAATCCCTGTGTTCGTTTTATATCAAGACTGGGCACTTGGACTCATGTTTTGGAAGATCTGGACAAGACTGGTTAGTTTTTTTCTTCTGTTAGCAATTTTTGCCGCATAAAAGATCTTGTCACTAAAAAAACAACGATCATGGACAGGTTCTGTTGGATCATCTGCGTCCAATAGTGGATGATAGCTGGAGGGCAAAGTTTGAGAGGGTAAGAGAAGATGGCTACTTGGGGCTTCAAGGGTTATGGGTACTTAAAGAGATTGAGTTCCCGATCATGATGAAACTCCTAACAGCTTTATGCATGCCTTATGTACTGGCGAGAGGAGTGTTCCCAATGCTTGGATATCTGGTAGTTGTGAACTCGGCTGTTTACAGATTCGCATGGATAGGTTGTTTCTCGGTGATGCTCTTGTGCTACTGTGCAAAAAGATGCAATGTGTGGTTCAGAAACCTTCACAACTCTATCCGTGATGACCGTTATCTCATTGGTCGGCGACTCGATAACTTTGGGGAAGCTGCTTTGGCGGCTAACGAAAACCAAAGCAGTGAGGATGCAGGAGATGGTGTCTTGATAGGACGTGAGGGAGATGTTGATAATAGACTAAGGCTTCGACGTGCAACCCAACAAGAAGTTTAGAAAGAAAATAGTATTTTGTCAAAAATGAAATAAACTAAAACCATAAGACAATCGAAAATAAAAATTACAAAGATATTGTAAAATAGTCAAAATTCAACTATTCAAAATTAGTTATTAGTATATGAAATAACTTTCAAATTTGAAATGTTGTTATTAACATCACTGTCTGTCTAATTTAACTTGGTTACTAGTTTACTACTAATCAGAGTTAAGTTGCTATTGGCTAATTGAGTATTCTCAAAGTGCCACGCACGCGCGCATCTGTTTGACTTGTCCGAAAGTGACGACCTTATCACCAACTGTGAAAATCGAAATCTTTACGTTTTACTACACAGACTCAATCCAACGGCTGAGATCTTCTACCACATCTCCTAGGGTTCTCTAAAGAAATAAAATATTAGGAAAAATATTATTTTTGTTGAATATAAAAGCAGAGAATAGAGAAACAGTATTCCTTCTTTAGCAATCTCTCAGAGTCTCGCCTCCATTATCGCACACTTCGCCGTCGCAGGCATAGCCGCCGGCAATCTCTTACCCTATTTCATCTTCCCTCTCCTCTGATAATATACCCACAAAAAAAAACACAAAAAGATAAAAACTTTCGCTTAGCTTTTGTTGATTTTGCCTTCCGATTCGGTTTCTTTTGTTGTTTCAGTTTCTAGGGTTTCTTGATTTGGTTTCTCTCTAATAACGAGAGGGGAGGGAAGAATAACTAAAACCCAAAAAAAAAGTCGAAAAATTTCGAAAACCCCAAAAAAAAAGAGAGAGAATGGCTCAGGTTCAACTTCAGGGTCAGGCTGCGAATGGTTCGACCGTTGCTGTCACTTCTGCACCGGTGACTTCAGGAGGAGCAGCCGCTTCCACCCAGTTCGGGACCACGTCGCTGTATGTGGGAGATCTTGATCTCAATGTGACGGATTCGCAGCTTTTCGATGCGTTCAGCCAAATGGGTCAAGTGGTCTCTGTTCGTGTCTGTAGGGATTTGGCCACTCGCAGATCTCCTTGGCTATGGATATGTTAACTTTACCAATCCCCAAGATGGTTAGTCTCCTCAATCTGGACTTTCAATCTAGCAATTATCAATTTTTAGGTTTTGCTGGATAGTACTAATTCTGGATTTGAACACTTGGGGTGCATTAGAAATGTCGATACTTTCTAGTGTTTGTATATATGCAATGTGGTTGTTACCAAATTTTAGGGTTTGTTGGGTAGTACTGATACTGGATTTGACCTGGGTGTGTGGAAAGGTTGATACTTTCTGGTGTTGGTTTTATATGCAATGTTTTGATGCTATTCCGGGAAAAACGTATCCTATTCTTAATCACTCTTTCTCATTCGTACTTCTTATGCTGTTTCTGATTGTACTTTATCTCTCGTGTCTTTGTTGCAGCTTCGAGAGCGATCCAAGAACTGAATTACATACCTCTTTATGGTAAACCTATTAGGGTTATGTACTCTCATCGCGATCCTAGTGTTCGCCGTAGTGGCGCTGGGAACATTTTTATCAAGGTATCCTTGCTTGTCTTGTCTGTTGATTTCTTTTGCTGTGTACTTCTTTTGGAGTGTTCGTTCTTTCTTTCTGGTACTAAACCTGGCTATAAATATGCAGAATTTGGACGATTCCATTGACCACAAGGCGCTGCATGATACCTTTTCAACATTTGGAAACATTGTGTCATGTAAGGTAGCTGTGGATTCCTCAGGCCAATCCAAAGGCTATGGGTTTGTGCAATATGCCACTGAAGAATCTGCCCAGAAAGCTATTGAGAAACTGAACGGCATGTTGCTAAATGACAAGCAAGTGTATGTGGGTCCTTTCCTGAGGAGACAAGAAAGAGACTCAACTGCCAACAAAACCAAATTCACCAATGTGTACGTGAAGAATCTCGGAGAAAATACTACTGATGATGACTTGAAGACTGCTTTTGTCGAGTATGGAAAGATAACAAGTGCTGTGGTGATGAAAGATGGAGATGGGAAGTCTAAGGGCTTTGGGTTTGTTAACTTTGAAAACGCTGATGATGCTGCTAAAGCTGTGGAGGCTCTCAATGGGCACAAATTTGATGATAAGGAGTGGTATGTTGGTAGAGCCCAGAAGAAGTCCGAGAGGGAAACAGAACTAAGGGTCCGTTATGAACAGAATTTGAAGGAAGCTGCAGACAAGTTTCAAAGTTCAAACTTGTATGTGAAGAATTTGGATCCTAGCATTTCAGACGAGAAACTTAAAGAGATCTTTTCTCCTTTTGGTACCGTTACATCTTGCAAGGTCCAATATCCTTCTCTCTTTTTATCTGTAGTGAATTGACCTTGCGAATTCACTATTTAAGAAGATCTTTCATATAATATTACAGGTGATGCGGGATCCTAATGGAACAAGCAAAGGCTCGGGTTTTGTTGCTTTCTCAATTCCCGAAGAAGCAACTGAAGCTGTAAGTTAGTTGTATTGTCTTGTTGAGTTTTATGTGTGAGGAAATGCACTTTGGTTGTTAGTAACATTGGAATTCTGTACAGATGTCACAGTTGAGCGGTAAAATGATTGAAAGCAAGCCACTCTATGTTGCTATTGCACAGCGGAAGGAAGACAGAAGGGTCAGACTACAGGTTTGCCTCTCTTTGAATCACCTCATCTTGTGATATACCTACGAATCCTATTGTCTATTGGTGTGTCAATTCTACACAACTGGACCCATCATAACTAAGTCTTAAAATGATCCCTGCATATAATTTTCAAATTTGATGCTGAGACATCTTTATAACCCAGGCTCTACTCGTGTCATTTGGAAATTATATGGTATTTCTTAGATATAGAATGTTATAAGGTCTGAGTAAGACCTTCTGCAAATAAATTGTGCATGAAACTATCATGAGATTATAAAAATTGCTTCAATTCGTACCCATTTTTATTTAACAATGACAATAATGTATGAAGCAAAACAACAAATTTTCTAGTATTTGTATCACATATCTTATTTGCCATTTCCTGCTTCTGATTTTCTACATGATGTGAATAGGCTCAATTCTCCCAAGTGAGGCCAGTTGCAATGCCGCCATCTGTTGGTCCCCGCATGCCAATGTATCCCCCGGGTGGTCCTGGTATTGGACAACAAATGTTCTATGGTCAGGCCCCTCCTAACATGATTCCTCCCCAGGTAAATTCATCATGTTTGCTTTACATTAGGTAGCCTTGTGCGATTTTGCTCAAAGATATATGTTAATGGTATTTCACTTGTTTATCTTCTACCGTGGGTATAATGCATTACAAACAACTAGATGCTTTTAAGTCACTGGAGAATTTTTTAAACTGTTTAGCTCAATAGTTGCTTTACTCATACTTGAGCATTTCCAATTTTATTTTGAAACTGTTGGGATAATATTAACTTGTGATTGTGAAATGCCACAGCCTGGGTTTGGGTACCAACAGCAGCTTGTTCCTGGAATGAGACCTGGTGGAGGGCCTGTACCCAATTTTTTCATGCCTATGGTTCAGCAACAGCAGCAGCGTCCTGGAGGAGGAAGACGCGGTGGGGGAATCCAACAGCCCCAGCAGCAAAATTCCATGATGCAGCAACAGGTTCTTCTCGTTTCCTTATTTAGTTGCAAAGAATGCTGTTTTACTTGCTCAGTTCTCTCTAAATTGTTTGTTCGTATGATTTATCTGTTTGGCTGGTGGTTAGATGCATCCAAGGGGTCGGATGTTCCGGTATCCACAAGGACAAGGACGTGGTGGTAGTGGTGATATGCCTTCTTCATTTGACATGGGAAACAACATGCCATTGCCTATTGGAGCTTTGGCTTCAAATCTGGCGAATGCTACTCCAGAGCAGCAGAGGACGGTGAGAGAATCTCTAACAGATCAAATAGAGTGATTGGATTTGTTTTGATTTATAATAATGTTTGGGACTTTTGTTGGTGTGTGTACAGATGCTGGGTGAGAATCTGTACCCGTTGGTGGAGCAGCTTGAGGCAGAGTCGGCAGCCAAAGTAACTGGGATGCTTTTGGAGATGGACCAGACGGAAGTGCTCCATCTGTTGGAGTCACCAGAAGCTCTCAAGGCCAAAGTTGCAGAGGCTATGGATGTTCTAAGGAGTGTTGCTGCTGGTGGTGCAGCCGAGCAGCTGGCTTCCTTGAACCTCTCTTAACTTGTTGTTTTAGCATTTGATCTTGTCGCATACAGTTGAAGTTGTTTCTTCTTCTCTATTGGTTTTCTTGTGTGGGAATTTGTATTCCTCCACATAACTGCCAGTGTGCCACTTTTGTGTTGTTTTTAAACCTTGTTTTTTAAATCACAAAGGAAAAACCTATCTGCTTTGTTCTTTCGATTTTACTTGCCTGTTCATTCTAGTGTTCACGGAAGATGAAGTTAGATATCAATATAGCCGATGAAGTATTTTTTATGGTCTAATAACATTGCCATGATATATAGGAGAATTGTTCACTTCTTCTAGATTTTGTGCTAGTTTGGAAAAAAATAAATTGTGCTGTTTGTGATAATTGCAACAAAAAAACAAAGTAAAGATAAATCAAGTAAAAATGTAAAATGTAAGGATTTAGATATGTAGTATAGTGGTTTAATACTAATAGTCAAAAAAATCTAAAAATATACTATGTATGTGATCAAAATACAAGAATGAATATTTTAGTAGAAAAAATTAGACTAACCATAGATAAGATAAATATCACCGCTGTCTAACTTTAGTTACTAAATCAGAGTTTAGTTACTTACTTTGATAATACATATTCCCCAAGTGCCACGCACGCGCGCGTTTGTTTGACTTTTCCGAGAGTGGCGACAACGAAGACACCAACTGTGAAAAATCATATCTTTACGTTTTACTTCAGACTCAATCCAACGGCCGAGATCTTCTACAAACTCATCCTAGGGTTCTCTTTAGTGAAACTAAAATAGTATTAAAAAAAAAGAAAAGAAATATTTTGTTTAATATAAAAGCAGAGAATTAAGAGAGAAACTGTATTCATTCCATCTTTAGCAATCTCTCTCTCTCAGAGTCTCGCCTCCGATATCTCAAGCTTCGCCGTCGCAGGCATCGCCGCCGGCAATTTCTTACCCTATTTTTCATCTTCCCTCTCCTCCGCTATACCCCCACAAAAAAAAAACATAAAAAAGATAAAAACTTTCGTTTAGCTTTTGTTGATTTTGCCTTTCGATTTCGATTTCTTTCGTTGTTTCAGTTTCTAGGGTTTCTTGATTTGGTTTCTCTCTAATAACGAGAGGGGAGGGAAGAGTATCTAAAACCCCAAAAAAAAGTAAAAAAATTTCCGAAAAAAACCCAAAAAAAAAGGAGAGAGAATGGCTCAGGTTCAACAACTTCAGGGTCAGGCTGCGAATGGTTCGACCGTTGCTGTCACTTCTGCACCGGTGACTTCAGGGGGAGCAGCCGCCGCGACACAGTTCGGCACCACGTCGCTTTATGTGGGAGATCTTGATCTCAATGTGACGGACTCGCAGCTTTTTGATGCGTTTAGCCAAATGGGTCAAGTGGTCTCTGTTCGTATCTGTAGGGATTTGGCCACTCGCAGATCCCTTGGCTATGGATACGTTAACTTCACCAATCCCCAAGATGGTTAGTCTCCTCAATTTGGACTTTCAATCTAGCAATTAGCCAATTACCAATTTTTAGGGTTTGCTCGATAGTACTAATTCTGGATTTGAACACTTGGGTGTGTCGGAAATGTCGATACTTTCTAGACTAGAAATTCTAGTGTTTGTATATATGCAATGTGGTGTGGTGGATACAAACTTATACTCAGCTTAATCGATCTTTCTCATGCGTACTTCTTCTTATGCTGTTTCTGACTGTACTTTATCTCTCGTGTCTTTGTTGCAGCTGCGAGAGCGATCCAAGAACTGAATTACATACCTCTTTATGGTAAACCTATTAGGGTTATGTACTCTCATCGTGATCCTAGTGTTCGCCGTAGTGGCGCTGGGAACATTTTTATCAAGGTATGCTTGCTTGTCTTGTCTGTCTGCTTCTCTGCTTTTCGTTTCTGACTTAAGTCATTCGAGTTGCTGTTAGATTGTTAGGAAAAAGATTTAATCTTGTTTTATATCACTGAAAAGTCTGGTTAAGTTTGTTGATTTCTTTAGGAGTGTTGGTTCGTTCTTTCTGGTGCTAAACCTGGCTTATAAATATGCAGAATTTGGACGATTCCATCGACCACAAAGCACTGCATGATACCTTTTCAACATTTGGAAACATTGTGTCCTGTAAGGTAGCTGTGGATTCTTCAGGCCAATCCAAAGGCTATGGGTTTGTGCAATATGCCAGTGAAGAATCTGCCCAGAAAGCTATTGAGAAACTGAACGGCATGTTGCTAAATGACAAGCAAGTGTATGTGGGTCCTTTCCTGAGGAGACAAGAAAGAGACTCAACTGCCAACAAAACCAAATTCACCAATGTGTACGTGAAGAATCTCGGAGAAAATACTACTGATGATGACTTGAAGACTGCTTTTGTCGAGTATGGAAAGATAACAAGTGCTGTGGTGATGAAAGATGGAGATGGGAAGTCTAAGGGCTTTGGGTTTGTTAACTTTGAAAATGCTGATGATGCTGCTAAAGCTGTGGAGGCTCTCAATGGGCACAAATTTGATGATAAGGAGTGGTATGTTGGTAGAGCCCAGAAGAAGTCCGAGAGGGAAACAGAACTAAGGGTCCGTTATGAACAGAATTTGAAGGAAGCTGCAGACAAGTTTCAAAGTTCAAACTTGTATGTGAAGAATTTGGATCCTAGCATTTCAGACGAGAAACTTAAAGAGATCTTTTCTCCTTTTGGTACCGTTACATCTTGCAAGGTCCAATATCCTTCTCTCTTTTTATCTGTAGTGAATCGACCTTCCTAGTTCCCTATTGAAGAAGCTCTTTCATATAATATGACAGGTGATGCGGGATCCTAATGGAACAAGCAAAGGCTCGGGTTTTGTTGCTTTTTCAATTCCCGAAGAAGCAACTGAAGCTGTAAGTCAGTTTGTATTGTCTTGTTGAGTTATTTGTGTGAGGAAATGCTTTTTTTGGTTTTTATTAACAGTGGAATTCTGTACAGATGTCACAGTTGAGCGGTAAAATGATTGAAAGCAAGCCACTTTATGTTGCTATTGCACAGCGGAAGGAAGACAGAAGGGTCAGACTACAGGTTTGCCTCTCTTGAATCACCTCATCTTGTGATATACCTACTACTCCTATTGTCTATTGGTGTGTCAATTCTACACAATTGGACCCATCATATCTAAGTCTTAAAAATGATATACTGCGTATAATTTTCAAAATTGAACTGATGCATTTATAACCCAGGCTATACTCATGTCATTTGGAAACTATATGGTATTTCGAAGATATATAAATGTTATAAACTCTGAGTAAGAACTTCTGCAAATAAATTGTGCATGAATTAACTGTCATGAGATTATAAAGTGGCTTCAAACCGTACCAATTCCCTTTTATTATGGACAATAATGTATGAAGCAAAACAACAAATTTTCTAGTATTTGTATCACATATCTTATTTGCCATTTCCTGCTTCTGATTTTCTACATGATGTGAATAGGCTCAATTCTCCCAAGTGAGGCCAGTTGCAATGCCGCCATCTGTTGGTCCCCGCATGCCAATGTATCCCCCGGGTGGTCCTGGTATTGGACAACAAATGTTCTATGGTCAGGCCCCTCCTAACATGATTCCTCCCCAGGTAAAGTCATCATGTTTGCTCTACTTTAAGTAGCTGTGTGCGATTTTGCACAAAGATATATGTGTAATGGTGACTCGCTTGTTTATCTTCTACCTTGGGTATAATGCTTCAAAAGCTGCCAAGTCACAGTAGAAGTTCTGAATCTGTTTTGCTCAATAATTACTTTACTAATACTTGAGTATTTCCAATTCTATTTTGATACTGTTTAGATAATATTAACTTGTGATTGTGAAATGCCACAGCCTGGGTTTGGGTACCAGCAGCAGCTTGTTCCTGGAATGAGACCTGGTGGGGGCCCGGTGCCCAATTTTTTCATGCCTATGGTTCAGCAACAACAGCAGCGTCCTGGAGGAGGAAGACGCGCTGGGGGAATCCAACAGCCCCAGCAGCAAAATACCATGATGCAGCAACAGGTTCTTCTCGTTTTCTTCTTTAGTTGCAATGAAAGCTGCTTTACTTACTTCGTTTCCTTCTTTAGTTGCAAACTAAATAGTTTATCATATGATTTATTTGTTTGGCTGGTGGTTAGATGCATCCAAGGGGTCGGATGTTCCGGTATCCACAAGGACAAGGACGTGGTGGTAGTGGTGATATGCCTTCATATGACATGGGGAACAACATGCCATTGCCTATTGGAGCTTTGGCTTCAAATCTGGCTAATGCAACTCCAGAGCAGCAGAGGACGGTGAGAGAATCTCTTAACAGACAGATAAAATGGTGAATAGTTTTGTTTTGATTTATAATAATGTTTGGGACTTTTGTTGGTGTGTGTACAGATGCTGGGTGAGAATCTGTACCCGTTGGTGGAGCAGCTTGAGGCAGAGTCAGCAGCCAAAGTAACTGGGATGCTTTTGGAGATGGATCAGACGGAAGTGCTCCATCTGTTGGAGTCACCAGAAGCTCTCAAGGCCAAAGTTGCAGAGGCTATGGATGTTCTCAGGAGTGTTGCTGCTGGTGGTGCAGCCGAGCAGCTTGCTTCCTTGAACCTCTCTTAAACTTGTTTTACCATTTGATCTTGGAGTTGTTTCTTAGCTATTGGTTTTCTCGTGTGGGAATTTGTATTCCTCCACATAACTGCCACTTTTGTGTTGTTTTGAAACCTTGTTTTTAAAATCACCAATGAAAAACCTATCTGCGTGTGTTATTTCGATTTTAATTGCTTGTTCGGTAAGATGCTGGTGACCGACCCCAACTTTGCCCTTTTTTACTATGATTGTTGTTGATTCTAATATTTTGAAAATTAGATAGATTCTTAGTAGAGGTTGGGTCTGGCACACATACAACACCGCCGTAGGCCATTGGCATATCTAGTCTACTTGTTTTTCTTTGTGTGTTTTTATTTGACAACTAGATGGCATGTAGCGTTTACATCGTTTAGGTCTGATGACAACTGTGATATTCATTCGAAAGTAATAAAGACGACGACAAGACAACTACAAAAATCTCTACATATTTGAACTGATGTCAACGAACGAACACGACATATTAACACTTGAAACCAAAAAAGAGTTCAAATTAGTGTTACTTCTTGCATCGAAATTGGACTTTTCACTTTTGCGTCTTGACAAATAAACGAAAAAGTTGAAAAAAATCATTACGAAATGGACGACCCAAAGGAAACGTAAAATTAAATATGCCGACCAGTCGACCATATTACCAAAAAATTGATATGTGGCTGATGTCCCCACCAGTCCACCACCTATCTATCATATCACAAAACTTCTCTCTTCTTTTTTTGTTTGTTCTCCGAATTTTACCACCCAATCAAAACACTTCTCTTCTTCCTCTTCTTCTTCACCATCTCTTCTCTCTCCTTTCTCCCAAAATTTTCTACCTTTGTTTCTTTCTTCTCTCAGATTTCATAAAAAAAAGATTAGTTTTTTTTCATTGGAGTCCGTGAGAGTAAACAGAGGATAACCGATTATGGGTTCAATCAGTTTATCCAATTCTCTGCCCATAACGCGAGTTCCGCTACTTACATCATCACTCAATCATCTTCCGATTTCTTCTTCTACTTCTTTCTCTCTTCTTTCTCCTCCTCCCTTCTCTAATCGTCGTCGCTCCTCCACCTTTTCACCTTCAATCGCCGTCTCTGCCTTCTTCTCAGCTCCTGCCAGCGTTAATAATAATAATAACTCTGTTCCGGTGAGTCCAAAGCTGCTCGCTCCTTCCCTTTTCTTTTTTGCTTTACCAGTATTGAAAAAAAAAATTGAAACTTTGAGATTTTGTTTGGCTCAGGCACGAAACGGAGGCTACACTGTTGGAGATTTCATGACACCCAGACAGAATTTGCATGTTGTCAAGCCTTCAACCTCAGTCGATGATGGTAATTATCTACAATAGTCTTCTAATCTCTCTGCCATCATGTCTCTAACTTTGTTCTCTCGTGTGGCTATCTTTAACAGCATTGGAACTTCTGGTTGAGAAGAAAGTCACGGGATTGCCTGTAATTGATGATGATTGGACTCTGGTAATAAAAAGACTTTTATCTCTTTTCTCATTGCTTTCCTCTCTGTTTAGAGTCTTGAAACAACAACAAACTCGTGATTGATTACGTAAACAGCTAACGTCTTCGGTTTAGTTACTGATTTAGTGGATCTAGAGGCTTATAATATTATGATTTATCTATCTGAGATTCTTATTTACTCCTCTGCTGTAATTTATCCTGTAGGTTGGTGTTGTTTCTGATTACGATTTGCTCGCATTGGACTCCATCTCTGGTAAGTTTTTTAATCTTCTGTTGGTGTGAGTGATGATCACCATATACGGTTTCAGTTTCATAATATCATACAAGGAATACTCTTTATAAATCAGTTAAGGAGTTGAGCCATAATCTATAATCTCTTTGTAGGATTTCACTTCTGCATATCTGATGGATCTTAGTTTTGTTGACACATATATTTTTTATGTTTAGTTTTATTGTCCAGAACGTTTTTATGGCTTTGTATAATACAACTTAACCTTTTGTCTTTTGCATTAGGCCGCAGTCAAAGTGATGCAAACTTGTTCCCTGATGTCGACAGTACCTGGAAGGTATGTATCTCCTTATCCGTTTGTGGTTTGCTTTGTTTTAGGACTAGTGTGTTTCTCTCATCTGCATCAAACTCCTGGGAGTGAAGTTTTACTTATGATATTTCGAATTCTTTTTTCGCCAGACGTTCAATGAACTCCAGAAACTGATAAGTAAGACATATGGAAAAGTTGTTGGAGATTTGATGACACCATCTCCTCTCGTTGTGCGTGATTCTACCAATTTAGAAGATGCAGCAAGGTAATTGGTAGAAGCTTAGAAGGAATGAGTTTTTATCCGATTTAACTAGTGGCATTATGAGCAACGTTTCTTACAAGATCTTTTGGTCTCCAGGTTGCTTCTGGAAACAAAGTTCCGAAGATTACCAGTTGTGGATGCAGATGGAAAACTTGTGAGAATCTCATTTTGTTGTCTTTCTTTCTGCAGTTTGATTTGGTTTTGGTCTTTTCAGTTTCTAAACACATTGTTTTTTTTTGTTGTTGTTTCCGCCCAACAAGATTGGGATCCTTACAAGGGGAAACGTTGTAAGGGCTGCGCTGCAGATCAAACGTGAAGCCGAGAGCTCTACATAGCTAGGAAGCAGCAGTGATGGAGTAGATCCCTTGAATCTTCCATAGTTGATAGCAAAATCTATTTATTCCATTGATATAAGTATATATATATATATGTCAATTTTTGGCTTTCAGAAGCTAATTTTTTTTTACTTTAGGAGTAACATTTCTCAGGCTCAGAACTGAAGACAAATGGTATTTGATACATATATTTTATTGTAGCACAAGTAGACCAAGCAGAATCGAACTACTCTTCAATCTCTCACTGAGCTCTTCAATGAAGCTAGTGAAATCTGTCTTTGCTGATTATGAGCTATACTCTTTAATGAAACTGTTAAGATCGTTGAAAGAAGACCCTCCTTCTTCCACGGCAGCTTTAGCCATCTTCGTACAAAACTTTTGTAAAAATGGGCGTACCGGTTCAAGCTCGTAAATACTATTCACAACAACTCCTGAGCTCTTCACTTCTGATTCCCTAACCTCAGCCATAAACTTCCCCATCTCGCTTTCTACGTAACGGTTATGCACTGTGATGCAATATTCAGAGCATAAAGAGAAGTAGCCAGTGCCGTGGAACACAAGTCTTGGCACATTGAACTTCGCAGCAGCTTCAGTAGCCCAGGCCCATGATGTTTTCGTGTCGTGTTGAATGGTTGTGCTGTAGGAAGTTTATTCACATCGTCTAATATAAATATATATAGCATAAGCTCGACATGGAGGGCGGTGGGACTATTTTGGGTTATTCACTTATACTAATACATAACATAATGGTTTCTGACGTATTTACAACGTCACTTTGTTAGAGTTTTCGGAATCTAGGATCAGTTATTGAATGGGACAAAGATAGTAGAGCATGATCTGATTAATATAACACATTTTGATTGGTGAAGCAGTCCAGTGATAAAATATTAAATTTATATTTAATATATACTCCCTCTATTTCATAAAGAGTGTTATTTTGACACAGTTTTTTTTGTTACACAAAGAATGTCATTTTATATTTTCAATACAGTTTTTAATATTAAATTTCATTTTTATCCGTACTATTTCAGCTTATTAATTAGAAAGAGAAATTGTTTTAGTGTATTTATAAAGGGTAAAATGGAAATTTAAATCATTTTCTTAATTTGTGTGCATTGTGTCAAAATGACACTCTTTGTGAAACAGAGAGAGAGTATAATTTAAATATGTTTAATTAGAAAAATTAATAATCACTCCTTGCTATATAATATTTTAATATATTTTCATACATTTAAATATTATAAATTGTAATTGAATAATTTTAAAAAATCTATATATATAATATAACACATTAATTAAAAAATATTTATTATATATTATAATTTTTTATAAAACATTGTATCTATATTTATATCTATAAATAATTAATAATTTCTATTTTAATTTAATACTTTTTATGTATTAAATAATAACATTAATAAGTTACTGATAAATATTATCTTATATCAAATAAATTAATCTTTTATGAAATCATAATATTTTTGACACTTTTTACAAAATAAATTAATTAGATAAAACTATTTTAGTATATATTAATATTTTAGAGATAAATACTTGGTAAATGCTTCAAATGAGAGCATAGAGGAATATTCTAAATGCTCTTATGCTTTTTTTAATAAATATTGATTGGATGATAAAATTAAAAAAGATCTTTCATATGCACTTCCAATCAAGGCCTTCTTCATATGACATTGGGAGTGTTAAAGTTAAGGTTGAAAAAGAAGTTAAGAACATATTTGGTCATAATAAACGAAATTTACTATATCTTATAGCTATTGCTGCAAAAAGTAAGGAGGTCAGCTTCCAAATTTCATTCTTAACTAATTTAAAAGCTTTCAGAGATTGCATAAACAGTCATTTTTCACTTCTGATTTTTATTATTTGTTCTGTAGCTTTATTGTTCAAGGATGATATCAGATACATCTCTGAGCAATTTTGTTGGGTCTATGGTTCCATATTGCAAACATGGGTCAAAAACTTTCAAACGTGGAGATGCACATGATTGCTTGAAACCTTGTTTTAGATTGTAAAAAACTTGTGGTAGGAAGCTTTACTATCTTTGGCTGTAGCTTTCGGGATTGAGGTATCATACATGGTTGAGTCAACTTTGCTTGTTGTCTTTCCCCCTGAAGAGAGTTTGCCTTCTACGATTAGCATTATTCAAGAACGACGACAACAGTTACTTGCGTCTACATGCATAGCCCTCGTTTGTGGAGGTAAGTGTATATCTCATTCACCGACATATTTGTATATTTTTGGAGTAGCACTATGAAATTTTCTATCTCTATATATGTAGGTAGCATGGTTTTGATGAATTACGCGATTCCATTGCGAGCTCATGTTGCAACTATTTCAGTTGGATATATCTGTGATAGATCAATTGGGGACAAGTATCATATAATAATGAATTTAGTGGGTTTTTCTTGTTTATTATTATTATTTTTTAATTTATTTTGGTGGATTGTGGAAATGAATTTCATTGAGATGCATATATTGATTTTTCAGTGTTTGGAAGAGCACTTCATACATGAGATCCATAGACTCAACATAGCTGGTACAAGAAACGGTATTACATCAGCTGAATTGATTAAAGGTGGAGTTCCTTTGGACATAGTGTGTAAATCTCTATAAAAGACATTGGAAGTTCGTATCCAAGTTATTGAGCAGATGGAGAGAGACGACAAGCGTTGATGTTATGTTTGAACACAAAGGGTTTTAGACCTATAAAGACCAAATTTTATCAAATTAAATATTTCTTTATTTATCTTTTAGGATGTATTTAGTTCTAAGATGTATGTAGTTGATTTGCGATCTAGTTTACTATTAAGGAGAAGTTAAAAAGAAAAGCAACTTGTTGGATTTTTTTGGCACTTAATTGGTTTAATAAAGTTGATGAAAAAAGTTGATTTGTTCGTCAACTATCAGAATAATCCTCTATTTACAGTAATGATGCAAGTAATCATTCATTTTGGTTAACTTTGATTGACTTGACCAAAAAAAGCACATCCTCTAGTCAACCGACCAAAAAAAATAAAGTCAACTATAAAACTGGGACTCGAACCCAGCACCAATAAAGACATTGGGCAAGCTACTTAACCACTGGACTAAAGAACTTTGTTGATTTAATTGCACAACAAATCTAATTATCTCGCTTCACTTTCTCTTTCTTCCGTTTTCTTTGCTATTCATACGACAGAACCATCCAGAGCGGCAAACACTCTCCTCCCCACCACCGCCTCTTCTCGGCAAAAGTTGATGTCGAAGCTCTTTCCTTTTCCGAAACCCTAGATTCGATCTCGCAACTCCGGCCAAAATTAGATGTTTCCGACTAAAAACTTGGGCCAAAAAAAACAAGATTCATAATTCAATTAATCACCTCGACTCTTCTCTCTCGCGTTCAAACTCGCTCTTCCTCGACTCAACTCTCTCTCTCTTCTCAACCGTCACCACCTCCCTGAGTCAACTCGTTTGGATCAGCAGCTCTTTATCTTTCCCAAATCATTAGTGTAAACTGTATGTAATGCTTATTACCAATTGTGTAATGTGTTTACAGTTATTATTGTTGCTGGCTAAGAGCTTAGCCTCTGTTACTCTTTTTGTTTCAGACTAATCGAGTTTGGTAATAATAATCTTGCTTAGAGCCATGTGCTTCTTTTCCTAGAGTGCATCCTGGGAATTTAGTGGTCCTGTATTGTTGTTCCAGGCTCTTCTTGTTTTTTATTGAAGTAAAAGTTTTTGCAAAAGTGCATCTCGTATCTAACTTAACAACACTAATGCTTCGCTGTTTTGTCTCGTTTTTTTATATATATTTGCAGCATAGATTCTATGGAGAGTCTAGCCGCCCAGGTCAGCCAAGAAAACGAGATACCTCTGAACGCTGGATTACGCAATCTTGATAAGAAGCTTGAAGCAGAATCTATAAGCATCTCCTGTCATCATGTTTGGTGGTTCTTACTTATGGTGGAAGTAAGCTTACAAAATTCCAGTCAATTGGTCACTTCTTATTACTACACTCCAATACTCTCTCTCTCTCATCTGTTGTACTCCATTTCCTAAGGCAGTGCTTGCAGCGTGGTTCGTCAGGCTACAGTATCCGCATATTGCAATTGGCGCATTAGCATCCTCTGCTCCAGTTCCGCAGTTTGATAAGACTGTTCCGTCTTCAAGCTTCTACGACACCGTTTCTCAGGATTTCGAGGTCTGTATATTTCTTGTTTAAATCAAAGAGTTGTGATTGCGGTAAAGATGCTTGTGAGAGATAATAAGCTATGTATTCTTGTGCCATTATAGTATCTTTTGCATTCATATATAGTTTTATGGGTTTTTCGAGTGAAACTTTGTGAAGAAGGGATTGATCACACCAATTTTTGCAAGATCGATCTAGGACATTGCACCGACCCGATATTGGTAGGATGTGCGGGGCCTCATCATATGTCTACCAGTTTTACACCGCTCTCAAGGTTGAAAGGAAGATCATACTCCCAAAGCAAGATATCACATCCATTCGTTCAAGGGACAACATCATCTTCATTCCTAGTGAGGAGTCGCTCTACAACGCATGTACCGACCCACCCATCGTAGCCCGTTACAAAGCACAACGACAAAAGGAGAAAGCAACCGCTAATCCATCTCATCAAGACACATCTCAAACGGGTCCATCTCATGAGGGTGAGCCTCCTCGAGATCCTTCCGCCTGTGGAAATGAACGTTTTTGTTTCCAACCCTTTGAGGGTTCATTCACTTCAAACGCTCTTCGCCTGGCGCATAAACATAACAAGCTGCTTCTACAATGGAACAAGGTGCTAGATGAAACCATCAAGGAATACAAGAAGGAGGTTGAGAGCTTGAGAGAAAGGGTGAAGCGACTGGAGGAGCGAATTCCAGAAGGCTAGTCCCTCCAAAGCCAGATCCAAGAAAACAACACACACAAAGGAAGGGAAAATGAGAAAGCTTTTTAACACTTGTGACGGTTATAATTATTGTGACCAGTAATGGGAGTCCATGCATGGGGAGGATGTGACTAGGAACTAATTGTTTTTGTTTACTTGAAGAGAGTTAAGTTATAGTCTAGTGTCGAGCATGCCCATGTAGTAGTAGGTGGAGTGATTATGTAGTAGTTGGTAAAAATCAGAGAGTGGTTCCTTAACAACTACTGTACACTCAACTAGACGCACACTAATACTAGTTCCTTGAATCTTCCATTGTTGATAGCAAAATCTATTTATTCCATTGATATAAGTATATATATATATATATATATATATATGTCAATTTTTGGCTTTCAGAAACTAAATTTTTTTACTTTAGGAGTAACATTTCTCAGACTCAGAACTGAAGACAAATGGTATTTGATACATATATTTTATTGTAGCACAAGTAGACCAAGCAGAGTCTAACTACTCTTCAATCTCCCACTGATGAGCTCTTCAATGAAGCTATCCAAATCTGTCTTTGCTGATTACGAGCTAAACTCTTCTATGAAAGTGTTTAGCTCGTTGAAGGAAGACCCTCCTTCTTCCACGGCTGCTTTAGCCATCTTCGCCAGCTTCTTTGCTCGTCCTCGCCTCTTCTCTGCCTCTTCCCCAGCCAACACCTCCCTCACCGCTTTATCCACTTTTTCTCTGCTAATGAAATCTCCAGTACTCCTAACATGCTTTTTTGCTCCCACGCTCACTCCTGTTCTGAGCACTTGCGTAACCAATTTCTCATTGTAGAATTGCTCTGCTCCAACCGGCCATGTCACCATCGGTAGCCCTGCAGCCACTCCTTCAAGAAGCGAGTTCCAGCCGCAATGAGTCACAAACCCACCGGTTGCTTGGTGGTCAAGTATCAGCACCTGTGGAGCCCAACCTCTTATTATCATACCTTTACCTTTCACCCTCTCTTCGAACCCTTCTGGTAACCATTCTTCTTTGTCACCTATTCATACCAAGTTTTGTTTCAGACTCAAAACAGATAAACCCAAAAATGCAATTATATAGCCTGTTATTGTTTAAATAGTTAATTTCAATACCTGTGCTTTTCCTAACAACCCAGATGAAATTTGTTCCACAAGCTTCTAATCCTGCAGCGATCTCTATCAGCTGCTCGTTCTTGAAGCAAGCCACACTCCCAAAGGAAATGTAAATGACTGAATCTGGTTTCTTGGAATCAAGCCATTTGAGGCATTCAACCTCATCAATGCTCGCTTTCTTTCCTCTCCCAGCCTTCTCCTCAAATCCTCTGCTGTAAAGAGAGAGCGGACCGATATGCCAAGATCTCTTTTGTACAAAACTTTTGTAAAAATCGGCGTAATCCGGTTCAAGCTCGTAAAAACTATTCACAACAACTCCTGAGCTCTTCACTTCCGATTCCCTAACCTCAGCCATAAACTTCCCCATCTCGCTTTCTCCATGACGGTCTCCGATCTGGCCTTTAGTGATCACTATGTTCCCGGGGAGATCAGGGATCACAAAAGGCTCACAACTCGAAGCTACTGTGTTTTGTGGGTTATGCACTCTGATGCAATAATCAGAGCATAAAGAGAAGTAGCCAGTGCCGTGGAACACAAGTCTTGGCACATTGAACTTCTCAGCAGCTTCAGTAGCCCAGGGGAAGAACATGTCGGCGATAAGACAATCCGGTCTCGTTGTCTGGAGGAGCTTCTCAAGCTGGTCTTTGAAAAACCTTGTGGACAAAAGGAACTTTAAGGACAGATCTTGTCTATCAATATTGTTGTCTGCGGTGAAGAAATCAGCGTTTTCGCATCCTTCTGGTAACCCGAGCCGCACGCAAGGGAAGTCGAAGATCTGGATGTCGATTTCGAGACCCGGATTCAGGTTCTTGAAAGCGTCGATTGGTTTTTGGAGGATCTTGGCGTTGAGAGGTGTGGTGAGGATGGTGGATTTGGCTCCTCTGCTTGAGAAAAGCTTAGCCATGTCTACAGTTGGTATCATATGGCCATGAGCCATGAAAGGGAAGAACATAACATGGAGCTTATGAGGAGGATGATCACTACCCATGTTTGACTTTGGTCGAAAAGAAAATGAGATGTTCTCAGAAACTAAAGAAAACTAATTATGTGAAATGAGCTAGAGATCTTGAAGTGATGGTTTGGTGTCGTGTTGAATGGTTTTAGCAGTTTGTACATATCGTCTATATATAGCATAAAATCCATATGGAAGGAAGCTTGTATCATGGGTGGGATTTCTTGGATATCTTATATAATGGGTTGTGACGTGTTTACATACGTCACTATTTAGGATCGGTTTTCTAGGTCCTTTGTAATTTGTATAAATCACTTTTGAGAAGTAATTATTTTGAACTTTGTTTTTTTTTTTAAATGGAGAAAAAGTGAAACTAATTGACTAAGATAATGATAATCACTCACTATAGATTATTGTGGTTTGATAATCTATAATAAGTATCTATACAACGTATATAAATCACGGGAGTTTGGATAATGATGGGTAAAAAACATATTTGAGGACAGTGACGTCTTTACATACGTGTATAGTTTTGGTTTCTTTGGTACTTTACTTCCTCTCCTAACGTGCCAGAGTTGTAATCTATGAGATCACTTTTCAAAGGTCTTTCGGAATCCAAAACCTTGTAACTTGTAAATCAGTTACGGGATCTTCTATTTCTCTTCCTAATAAATTAATTAACGTTTTGGTTTTTTACTTGATGTTTTCCTCTACGTGTAATGTTAATTAATGATTTATATTATTATTTTGCTTAAATGTATTGGGGTTACTTTACTTACTTGTCTTGGTCAATTTGGGTCTTTGCGAATTGCAATAGAGAAAAGTGAGGTACATGAAGAACGTATATTGCAATTCGCCTCTTAGACTTTTGAGACTTAAGATGTACTGCATGTTTTTGTCTCTTTTTATCAGTGTGAGTCATGTGGCTGATCGAGATAACGAAACCAAAAAAAACTTTACTGCAGAATCCATTGAAAAAAAAAAATTATTTGTTACAGATAGTTTAATGCTAATCAAATAAAATGCCTGTAATGAATTTTCTCTGAAATTATTAGAATTTTAAAAAGAAAAGTTAGAAATGATATTGGTGTGTACCAAATCTAAGTGGAATCCTTGTGGTTCTCTTGTTCTTTGTTTTAACAGAACGAACAAAACTAGAAAACGGAACTATTGTTGGATTTTGTGTCCTCTCATGCCTCAAGAACCTAACTTCACATTCCTTTTACCAATAGTACCAACTACAAAGGTCATTCTTTAATTGGAAACTTGAATGAACAAATACAATACTAATTCATACTAATTTTTATGTAACTCAAACCAACAGAATTACAAAAACGTTGTTCCTTAACTTTCAATAAATTCAGCTTTACTTAATTACTTTGATCCATTCTCTTTTTGCAATTTAACAAACTGAAGCTCTTCCATCAACCTATTCAACTCAATACATTTTGTTTCACCGCCCAGTCTCTCTCCGTACCGTTGTTTCAGTAATGCTACCCATTCGTCGTTGGCTCTCACTTCCAAATTTCCACCGGGCATGGAATTATTTGGGCTTTCACACCCTCTGCTCCACCATATATGTATGCGTGGCACATGTTTGGGAGTAAAGGAAGAACCAACATGGTCTCAATACTAGTTGACCTAACTAAAGCTTCTAAGAATAAGCTAGTAATCTTTGAAGTTCGAGAGCTTTGATATTTGGTTGAAAAGAGGAATATTGTATGTTTAGAAAATCTATTCGTTTAGTCCCAAAAATTAAGGGAATAAATGGATGTGATGATTAGTCAATTTCAAAGCTGAGAAAATATCACATTTGCCACATTAACAACTATGGTCTAATACCGGTGGTCTAGCTATTCTGAAGCTCGATAGCTGGTAAAATCGAGTAAAATGATGGTCTACCACCAGCGGTCTAGCTATCACGAAGCTCACCAGCTGGTAAAATCGAGTAAAATAGCGTTCCAACAGCGGTGGTCCAGCTCTCCCGTTGCTCGGACGCTAGAATCCTTCCCATTGCAACATATAGTAATTCACATATATTCTCTCTTCCTTTGCCACTTTCGAGGTCCAACCTGTCTGTGTGGTTCCTACGACATCCCAACACACGATTTTTAGAGCTTTTTAAGCGCATGGTTATTAAGTACTATTAACTAAACAAATTGCTCTTGAGTTTAGTGTTTCTCTAATTATTGGTAGCCATGAATTAGACAATGAGCGAGATACTTTCAAGAAGTCATAATTAAATTTGTTAGATAAAACATTATAAGATAAATATATATATATATATATATATATATATTTTTGTCAACAAAAGATTAGCTCAAACGAGCCAATTGGGTGGGAAATTATTTACAAACAAAACATGATGCAGATAAACACGCGCTTTGCATGCCAGAGAATCTGCACTTACATTTGCAATTCTAGAGATAAAAGATAAAGATAAAGATGAAAATTCTTCCTAGTCAGTCTTGATGTCATCAAGATACGCCGAGAAAGCTGGCCAGTCCGTAGGAGAAGACACCATCTTCACTAAGTCTGAAGAGTCTGTAAAAAACGCCACATCTCTGCAATCATGTCCGATCATACACCGCATCGCCCAAATGAAAGCTTCTACTTCTGCATATAAGGGGGAGAGACTCCGTGAGAAATTAGTGGCTCCTCGAAATGGCGGCGTGTCCTGAAACGACGAACAAACCCATCCCGCACCAGCGAGCGGGTCACCCGCTTTCCATGATCCATCAACGAAACAACGATAACCCGAAAAAGACACAGGAAGATTAGTAGTGGCTACCCTCTGTCGGGGGTCTGGAGCGAGAGTGATAGAGGTCGAATCCATACCCTCACTCTCTACCTGAGCTTGCTGCCACGACAAAGCCTCACCTTCCGCTACCAAGACTATCCTCAGGACGCTCAACAATATTTTCATAAACTCGTGCATTCCTTACTTTCCAAATATACCACATAAGCCAGGGGAACATTGAAACCTGAGACGCAGGGTTATTGTTGCCCAGAAAATGATCCACATTTGCATATACGGACTCCGTGGGAAAGGAAATAGCCCCCACTGGTACGTTTGCTAAAGCCCAAACCTGTCGAGCTGGAGGACAAACAAATATGGCATGATTTACCGTTTCCTCCTCAGCACCACACCGTGCACAGCCCAGATCGCAGGCAATGCCCCGCTTTTTCAAATTTGTCGAGACCGAAATACACCTCGATAAAACTTGCCACATAAAATGTTGAATTTTTGGTGGACAACGAACCTGCCAAACACTGGCCAGGAGGGAGGTAATCTCCGGTCCACAACCAGGTGCTTGGAAAGTTCCAGGTACTTCCCGACGAGCCAAAAGGTAACCAGACTTAACTGTGTATTTTCTATTTTTCGTATAATGTCAATCTAACTGGTCTTCCCTTTGAATGCTTCCTAAAGGTAATGCTCTTATCAAAGCGACATCCAGGGGATCAAAATGCTCGTTGAGCATATCCATTCGCCAAGTATTTGTTCGACGATCAATTAAGTGAGTCAATTGGAGATTGGGATCCTTAAAAGGACCCTTGCATAACGCTGGTCTCGGGAATTGAGCTGGTATCCAGGGGTCAGTCCATATTGAGACGGAATCTTCCGTGCCAACCCTTTTAATAAGTCCTTTGTTTACCAGAGCGCGAGCAGAACAAATACTCCTCCACCCATACGATGGAGAATAAGACCGAATTGGATCCAGTGGGTGTGTATTCCTATAGTACCTACTTTTAAAAACTTTGGCAAACAGGGAGTCTGGAACCTCAAGCAGTCGCCACAATTGTTTAGCCAACAAAGCCGAGTTAAAATCATCAACATTCCTGAATCCTAGCCACCCCCAATTGCTTACTAACACACAACCTATCCCAAGCTAACCAATGCATGCCTCTCGTCTGGCCATTGGAACTCCACCAAAAATTTACCACTGCACTAGTGAGTTTGGATGTAATTGTCTTCGGTAACCGGAAACATGACATCACAAACGTCGGAACTGCAGTCGCCACAGACTGTATCATCACTTCCCTTCTCTATTTTGAAAGCAATTTTGCTGTCCAACCATTCGTCCGACTCTGCATCCTATTTCGAACAAAGGCAAAAATCTTCATTTTAGTTCCACCCAAACTTTCTGGTAAACCGAGATAAGATCCCAACCATTATAAGATAAATATATATGAAGACAATNTGCCCAGGGGAAGAACATGTCGGCGATAAGACAATCCGGTCTCGTTGTATGGAGGAGCTTCTCAAGCTGGTCTTTGAAAAACCTTGTCGACGAAAAGAACTTTAAGGTCATATGATCTTGTCTATCAACATTGTTGTCTGCGGTGAAGAAATCAATGTTTTCGCATCCTTCTGGTAACCCGAGCTGCACGCAAGGGAAGTCGAAGATCTGGATGNTCTATTTTGAAAGCAATTTTGCTGTCCAACCATTCGTCCGACTCTGCATCCTATTTCGAACAAAGGCAAAAATCTTCATTTTAGTTCCACCCAAACTTTCTGGTAAACCGAGATAAGATCCCAACCATTATAAGATAAATATATATGAAGACAATTCGATTTATGTCAAATAAAATATTAAAATTGGGTTTTAAGGATTATTTTGACTAGTGAGTGTTGTTCATTGACAAATAAAAATGATATTTATAGTTGACAAATAAATTAAAGAAATTTGGGTGCACCTGTTTTCAATAAACTATTTAATCAGAGTAGTGCCGTTTTTTAAATATAAAATTATTTAAGATAAATGCACTACAAATAAACCTAAACCGGAACCCTCCGGTTTTTAACGATAAACCGTTAATTGGATTGGGAACGGAAACATGATGGTTTTGCTCATCGGTTTGGCTCACCACCACCAAACTCTATTCAACAGAAGTTAAATCGTGTTTCTGAAACCAAATTTGACGAGCGGATTACTAAATCATCGTCAAAGTAGTGATCTTTTTGACTGTCCTCCTCCAGGGCTTTTTGGTTTTATCAATCTTTTCGTTGGTTGTGTCGTTGAGATTCCTGCAAAGTTAATCCCCATGTCCGACGACGATAAAGAGTTGCAGCAGGAACCCAACGACCAGGAACCTTGGCTCGCTGTTTAGGTCTGATGATGTCTTTGTGTTACTTAAAAGCTTGGATCTTTCATAATCTTACAATATAAGGATATTGCAGTGTATCTGCTATTTAGTTTTAAGGAGTGATGAAAAAAGGCTGATACTTTATTGAGATTGATGCTTGATTCGAATTTAACTAACAGCTCACCTTGCACATGCCTAGGAATGTTTTTGATAATTTGTATTGGTTTTTGGATGCTAACTTCATGTTTTGTGAATCGCAGTAGTGGGTTTTATCATGATCCAAATGCTGGTTGGTATTATTGTAGCAAGGATGGTCGTTACTACAAGCATGAGAATGGCGAATATGTTCGCTTGGAATATGAAGAGTCTGGTGGTCCTGTAGATATCGTCACTTGTGATCTATCCGAAGATGACTCAAACAGAAAGTATGCTCTTCATCAGGCTGAGAATGTAGAAAGTGAGTATAAAGTTTCACTGAGTAATCCTGGAGAAGCTCCTTCAGGTAAGTTTACATGTAGTGCTCTGGTGAATTATTGCATAGCATCTATAATACATCGATAGACAAACTGATAGACACGTTATTTGCTCGTAAGATCCAACAGGGTCCTCAAATGACCAGGAACCTGAACATCCTCAACGCCCTTCCTCATGGTAGGTATTATATCTTTTATTGTCAAACTTATATATGTTTCTTCATCATATGGCCTATGAATTATTATATTTTCCTTTGGATCAGGGTGGAAGATGCACTTATCGAACTTTATTTGGCTGGTTATAAACAAGAGCCCAGTTATTCCAGCTATAAGATGACTTCAGGGGAAAGTACTCAGGATCATCATATGTTGTCAGCTAATGGTCTTTGCCTGGGATAGTGCTTATTAGCCTTTTATAATTGCAAACTTTGGAATCAATTTGCTCTTCAAGTTTGAAATTTTAGGAGAGAAGCTACAATTGCGTTTGGTCTCCAGGAGACGATGAGGCTGAGGAACTTGAAGACGGAGAATGGATTCCTGAAGAGGATTTTGATCCACAGGAAGACAACTTCAGTGAAGGTTTTTATCTCCTTATGTCCTTGTCATTTGCTTTCATTCTGCTCTTGGTTATGCTTATCAATACGTAAAGCTAAATATATCCTTATTCCTCGTGCTGTATGGTATTGTTCTCTCGTAAGCTGATCCCAATGTTGAATGATTAACTAGCCTGTAATGTTGTACGGGAATCTTTACTTCAATAATTTTCTTTCCTTGGCTCATATTCTTAGCTTTGATGCTCATAGTTTCTTTACTAGATGCTCGTTCAAGCGAGGAAGAAAGATGGCTAGCACAATATGGCCAAGTCATCAAATCCCCTGAGATCCTGTCTGTTGATTTGTGGGATTGGAAACTTGTTTCGGAAACCAAAGAAGCTTTAGCTGACAGTGAACAGGTGGCTAGGTTAGTAGGGAGGCTGGTCAGACGGAAAGTACCTGGAAAGTATGTTTCTCCTTATCCTTTTATGGTTTGCTTTCTTTGAGGACTTGTGTTTCTCTCATTTGCATCAAACTCCTGTGAATGAAGTTTACTTATGATACTTTGAATTCTCTTTTCGCCAGACGTCCAATGAACTCCAGAAACTGATAAGTAAGACATATGGAAAAGTCGTTGGAGATTTGATGACACCTTCTCCTCTCGTTGTTCGTGATTCTACCAATTTAGAAGATGCAGCCAGGTAAATTGGTAGAAGCTTAGGAGGAACGAGTTAATCCGATTTTCCTAGTGGCATTATGAGCAACGTTGCTTACTATGTCTCCAACTTTTTGGTCTCCAGGTTGCTTCTGGAAACAAAGTTCCGAAGATTACCAGTTGTGGATGTAGATGGAAAACTGGTGAGAATCTCATTTAGTCACAGTCTTTTTGTCTTCTTTCTGCAGTTTGATTTGGTTTTGGTCTTTTCAGTTTCTAAACACATTGTTTTTTTTGTTGTTGCTTCCGCCCAACAAGATTGGGATCCTTACAACGGGAAACGTTGTAAGGGCTGAGCTGCAGATCAAACCGGAAGCCGAGAACTCTATATAGCTAGGAAGCAGCAGTGATGGAGTAGATCCCTTGAATCTTCCATAGTTGATAGCAAAATCTATTTATTCCATTGATATAAGTATATATATATGTCAATTTTTGGCTTTCAGAAGCTAAATTTTTTTACTTTAGGAGTAACATTTCGTAGACTCAGAACTGAAGACAAATGGTATTTGATACATATATGTTATTGTTGCACAAGTAGACCAAGCAGAGTCTAACTACTCTTCAATCTCCCACTGATGAGCTCTTAAATGAAGCTATTCAAATCTGTCTTTGCTGATTACGAGCTAAACTCTTCTATGAAAGTGTTTAGCTCGTTGAAAGAAGACCCTCCTTCTTCCACGGCTGCTTTAGCCATCTTCGCCAGCTTCTTTGCTCGTCCCCGCCTCTCCTCTGCCTCTTCCCCAGCCAACACCTCCCTCACCGCTTTATCCACTTTCTCTCTGCTAATGGAATCTCCAGTACTCCTAAAATGCATTTTCGCTCCCACGCTAACTCCCGTTCTGAGCACTTGCGTAACCAGTTTCTCGTTGTAGAATTGCTCCGCTCCAACCGGCCATGTCACCATCGGTAGCCCTGCAGCCAATCCTTCAAGAAGCGAGTTCCAGCCGCAATGAGTCACAAACCCACCGGTAGCTTGGTGGTCAAGTATCAGCACCTGTGGTGCCCATCCTCTTATTATCAAACCTTTACCTTTCGCCCTCTCTTCGAACCCTTCTAGTAACCATTCTTCTTCGTCAGCTATTAATACAAGTTTTGTTTCAGACGCTAAACAGATAAACCCAAACATACAATTATATAACAGTAGGCTGCAATTGTTTCAAAAGTTAGTTTCAATACCTGTGCTTTTCCTAACAACCCAGATGAAATTTGTGCCACAAGCTTCTAATCCTGCAGCGATCTCTATCAGCTGCTCGTTCTTGAAGCAAGCCACACTCCCAAAGGAAATGTAAATGACCGAATCTGGTTCTTTGGAGTCGAGCCATTTCAGGCATTCTACCTCGTCAATGCTCGCTTTCTTTCCTCTCCCAGCCTTCTCCTCAAATCCTCTGCTGTAAACAGAGAGCGGACCGATATGCCAAGATCTCTTTTGTATAAAACTTTTGTAAAAGTCGGCTTAATCCGGTTCAAGCTCATAAAAACTATTCACGACAACTCCTGAGCTCTTCACTTCCGATTCCCTAACCTCAGTCATAAACTTCCCCATCTCGCTTTCTCCATGACAGTCTGCAATCTGGTCTTTACTTATCACTATGTTCCCAGGGAGATCAGGGATCACAAATTGCTCACAACTCGAAGCTACTGTGTTTTGTGGGTTATGCACTCTGATGCAATATATAGAGCATAAAGGGAAGTAGCCAACGCCGTGGAACACAAGTCTTGGCACATTGAACTTCTCAGCAGCTTCAGTTGCCCAGGGGAAGAACATGTCGGCGATAAGACAATCCGGTCTCGTTGTATGGAGGAGCTTCTCAAGCTGGTCTTTGAAAAACCTTGTCGACGAAAAGAACTTTAAGGTCATATGATCTTGTCTATCAACATTGTTGTCTGCGGTGAAGAAATCAATGTTTTCGCATCCTTCTGGTAACCCGAGCTGCACGCAAGGGAAGTCGAAGATCTGGATGTCGATTTCGAGACCCGGATTCAGGTTCTTGAAAGCGTCGATTGGTTTTTGGAGGATCTTGGCGTTGAGAGGTGTGGTAAGGATTGTGGATTTGGCTCCTCTGCTAGAGAAAAGCTTAGCCATGTCTACAGTTGGTATCATATGGCCATGAGCCATGAAAGGGAAGAACATAACATGGAGCTTACGAGGAG
>NC_025695.1:3379903-3390857 GCF_000633955.1 Camelina sativa | reverse complement strand
TGTTTTCGCATCCTTCTGGTAACCCGAGCTGCACGCAAGGGAAGTCGAAGATCTGGATGTCGATTTCGAGACCCGGATTCAGGTTCTTGAAAGCGTCGATTGGTTTTTGGAGGATCTTGGCGTTGAGAGGTGTGGTAAGGATTGTGGATTTGGCTCCTCTGCTAGAGAAAAGCTTAGCCATGTCTACAGTTGGTATCATATGGCCATGAGCCATGAAAGGGAAGAACATAACATGGAGCTTACGAGGAGAATGATCACTACCCATGTTTGACTTTGGTCGAAAAGAAAATGAGATGTTCTCAGAAACTAAAGAAAGCTTATATATTATGTGAAATGAGAGATCTTGAAGTGATGTTTTATACATATAGCATAAAATCCACATGGAAGGAAGCTTTGGATCATGGGTGGGACTATTTTGGGTATATATAATGGTTTCTTACGTGTTTACATACGTCACTATTTAGGATCAGTTTTCTAGGTCCTTTGGAACCAAAATCTTTGTAACTTGTAAATCACTTTTGAGAAGTAATTATTTTGAACTTTTTTTTACGGACAAAAAGTGAAACTAATTGACTAAGATAATGATAATCACTCACTATAGGTTATTGTGGTATGATACTAAAATAAGGTTCTCTTTTTGAGACATTTGTCATTTTCTCTTTAATATTTTTAGTGTATTTTTTTCAACTGAATTTATATGACATACATTATCTTATTTATATCTATATTTAAGACAAAATATTAAATCATAATCACTTTGTTTTTATTTAATAATAACAATTATCATATCTATATTTAAGACAAAATATAAAACCATAGTCACTTTGTTTTTATTTAATAATAACAATTATCACAATTTATTGCATATTAATTCTTTAAATATAACTCCCATGAGGTTTGACAAAAAAAATTAAAAAAAACTTTCAAAATATTAATACACTTTTTAATGTAACTTTTTACAAAAAATAAGAAAAAAACACAAAGAAAATCTATGTCATATTTCTTCTTTGAAATGTAACCATAACTATTTCCTATGATATTTGACCCCAAAAAACAAAAAAAAAACTGAAAACCTCCCATGATACTAATGATATATTGTTACCACAAATTTCTCTATAAATTGTAGCATAAATTCTTCATCAAACATCATATTCTACCTCTCACATAAATTTTTAAATTGTGTAATATTAATTCGTCTTTTAGACTTTTGAGACTTAAGACGTACTCTGTGTTTTGTCCCTTTTTATCAATGTGAGCCATGTGACTGATCGAGATAACGAAACCAAAAAAAAAACCTTTAGACCTCTAGAATCCAGTATAAAACGAACTGCAGAATTCAATGGAAAAATTAAAAAAAGAAAAACAAATTACTATTGGGGTTGGTAATGCAAAACTTATTTGTAACAGATAGTTTGATGATAATCAATATAAAATGCCTGTAATTAAAATTCCTTGTTTTAATTTTAAAAAGAAAAGTTAGAAATTGATGTTGGTGTGTACCAAATCTAAGTGGAGTCCTTGCGGTTCTCTTGTTCTTTGTCATAACAGAACTAGAAAACGGAACTATTGTTGGGTTTGTGTCCTCATGCCTCAAGAACCTAACTTCACATTCGTTTACCAATGGTACCCAACTTCGTAAACTTGAATGAACAACTACAATTTTAGTTTGTACTAATTTTTATGTAACTCAAACCAACAGAATTACAAAAACATTGTTCCTTAACTTTCAATACATTCAGCTTTTCATTTATTTTTCCTTACCTTTTTGCAATTTAACCAACTTAAGCTCTTCCATCAACCTATTCAACTCAATATCTGAAGATCCTCCTTCTTTCACCGCGTTTTTAGCCATTTTCGCCAACTCTTTTGCACATTTTCTCCTCTCTTCTCCAACCATCATTTCTTTTACTGCTCTCTCCACTTTCTCTCTGCGAATGAAGTCTCCAACGACTTGCATCAACTTCTTCACTCCTACACTCACTCCTGTTTTCAACACTTGTGTCACCAATTTCTCGTTGTAGAACTGCTCGGCTCCTACTGGCCATGTCACCATTGGCAGGCCCGCTGCTACGCCTTCTAGAAGTGAGTTCCATCCGCAATGAGTCACAAATCCACCAAGTGCTTGGTGGTCTAGTATCAGCACTTGTGGCGCCCACCCGCGGATGATCAATCCTTTTCCTTTCGTCTTCTCTTCGAATCCCTCTGGTAACCACTCTTCCTTCTCACCTATTCACATATTAATGCAAAAGAGTATGAAACAACAAAAAAAACAGAGGATTAAGCTGCAAAGAATACCAAGAGAGAGAGAGAGATGTATATGGTACCTTGGCTCCCATTTTTGTTAACCACCCAGACAAAATCATGTCCTGACATTTCCAACCCAGCTGCAATCTCTGTCAGCTGCTCGTTATTGAAGCGTGACATGGTTCCAAAGGACAAGTAAACAACTGAATCACATTTCTTGGAATCGAGCCATTTCAAACATTCATGCTCATCAATGCTTGCCTTTTTGCCTCTTCCTGCTTTCTCCTCGAACTTTCTATTGCCTAAAGAAAGAGGACCGATAAGCCACCCTCTTTTGGCCACAAAGCTCTTTAAGAAATCGGAGTAAGCCGGTTCAAGCTCATAGAAGCTGTTCACCAACACACCAAAGCTTTCTCTCTCTGATTCTCTTATTCCTTTCATAAATTTCCCCATTACAGACTCTTCTTCTTTCTCTATGACCTGTTCCTCTGTAATCACAATATCTCCTGGAAGATCAGGAATCACAAAGAGCTCAGAGCTCGACGCTACATTCTCGTAAGGCTTGTGAAGCCTTATACAATGAGAAGCACATATAGAGAAACAGCCTGTTCCGTGGAACACAAGTCTCGGCACTCCAAACTTCTCAGCGACTTTAGTGGCCCAAGGAAAGAACATGTTTCCAACTAGACAGTCTGGTTTCGTTGTCTCGAGGACCTTCTCTAGTGGCTCTTCGAAATATTTCATTGCAAGTAAAAACTTTTGACTCAAGTCACCTTTGGCTAGGTCAGGGCTGGAGAAGATGAAATCGCTGTTCTCGCATCCTTCAGGCAAACCGAGCTCTGTGCAAGGAAAATTAAGGATCTCGATTGAAATATCTTCGAGTCCCGGGTTCTCTTGGTTGAATGACTTGATGGGTTTCTCGAAGAAGAGTTTGGAGTTGAGAGGTGTAGTGAGGATAGTGGATTTAGCTCCTTTGGTAGCGAAGAGCTTGGCCATGTCCAGAGTTGGTATCATGTGGCCATGAGCCATGAAAAGGAAGAGCAAGAAATGGAGCTTAGAGACTTTGCTTGAAGTTCCCATGTTTTGCTGATGAGAAATCAAGATCTGGGGGGTTATGTAGAGCCAATTATACAAATTTCTGTAAAGAAGATAAGTCGTTTGAGAATCAAATGTATGCAAGAAGCTTAAAAGATAAAGTAAGAGTATGAAGTTTGGCAGCCACTAGCCACTAGCCAGCGCTGGGTTTATATGGAAACACGAATAATTTCAAATTATAAATCTAACTTACATAATCTCTAATCCTTGTTATATTATATTATTATAAGATCGTGTTATATAGTCCAAAACTGCATCTTTTGCCAACAATATATGAATAGTGTTGCAGATTGTGTTTTGAGTTTCAATCACAAAAGGACAAACTCGGATAAATCAATGTTTCTAAAGAAGAAAGAGATCAATAGTTGTAGAGATCCGATCGAAAACTAAAGTCTCTCGAGGAGAGGTCCGACGAGTCAGATTTGTTTTGTCTTCCATTATTCTTGTCTAACGTTGAAAATGACATATGTCTCTAATCACAACAAAACGTATGAATGATATCCTCATGAAAGGGAGTTAAATCTTCACGTCATGGCATTCATCATTCTTCTTTTGTTAGTTTCTATCTTCAAAAATAATAATTGGTCATTTATTTTCAAATCACAATTTACAGTCACCACGTCAACGGTAAACCGAAACCCTTCGATTTTACAACGATAAACCGTAATTGGATTCGGAACGGAGAGATGGTTATCTCATCGGTTTGGCTCAATCAATTCTTGAAATTTCATCCTTGTAAATCAATCATTAGAGTTTTTGTAGTTGTACATGCATATAGGAAATTAGTATCACTTGCTTGTAGCTGCAAAAATAATATTTTGAATTTATTAATATGAACAAAAATTAATAATTTATGACATTGAGTAATTTAGTTTTTACCTCATAGGTTGGATTTATTAAAAAGATTTTCATCAATCCTTCCAATTTTTACCTCTCCTATTGATCAAGCATAAGAGATGTTTGATATCATCAAAACGGTTGAATTTGCCAATAATGGTTAGCATATGACAAATAACACGTTATAATTATAATTAATATATACATGTATATAAATATTAATAATATTATCTAACAACAAACATTACAAAAAAAACATACTTTAATCTTCATAACAATTCCATCACTAAATAATGGTTTTATACATCAATCATTATTAAGTTATAAAAAACGGATCTTCCTTTAATAATGAATCTTCGTGATTAATTTATCAAGTTTGCTCATCAAGAAATAAGTAAAGGTTGGGTGCGTTTAAAGTTGTGTAAATATTGATTATTTTAATATGTTTAAATGTGTAAATTGATTATCGTATTGTATTTCTCTTTGTGATAGGTGTTTATTGATGTAATAATGTTGGAAATTATACACATCCAACAAACGAAAGTATGTGAGGTTGATTATTTGAAGTAGCTACATTAATATGTTGTTCTCTCACGTGGAGAGACATAGATTTGTATGGAAAATACAATCTCACAATTGAAATTAATTATATTGCTATTTTATATCATAATTTATATGTTTTGTATTTAAAGGTATTATGCACTGATTGCATTGGTATACTTGAACATGTTCCGCACAAGTTTGACTACGAGTTGACTATGATTTTCCAACATAAAATTTTCCATACATGATTTACCTATAAAACAACTATCAATAAAAAAGTAAATAATTGCTCGGCTCTGAATTACAGTAATCAGAAAGAATGATCCAACAATATTGGTTGTTAATGCATCATCTGCAGCGCTCATGCTATCGGATGTTCCATAGGAAGGGTCCATTGGATTCATCCGAATAGAATGATATGTGGACAGTTTATTATCAATCCAACTATGGCCGAGGTAGAAAGCTGTATATATTCTCTAAATTTATAATTTTGTAGCCTCTTTTTCTTATTTGTTGTAATTTTTATTTTTCGTTTATGTTCGACCTTAATGTAGCTTAGCGTAACTGATCTGAATCTGATATATGCGTGCACAAGGGATAAGACTATGATAATTGATGTTCTGGCATCTGAAATCTCAGATAAAGATCTAGCAGCTACTCTAAGAATAGCTCATCGAGAGGTATGTTTGAGAATTCTTCTTGAATTTCCCATTATTACGTAATACTAGTATATATATATATATGTATATTGCAGTGCATTTGCACATGTTGTGCATGCTCCACTCTTACAACTTCGATAGTCATATACGTATGTGTCACAAATGTTTGGGAGTAAAGGGAGAACCAACATGGTCTCAATACTAGTTGATCTAACTAAAGTTTCTAAGACTAAGCTAGTAATTTTTGAAATTCAAGAGCTTTGATGTTTGGTTCAAAAGAGGAATTAAGAAAATCTATTCGTTTAGTTCCAAAAGTTAAGGGAATAAATGGATGTGATGATTAATCAATTTCAAAGCTGAGAAAATATCACATTTGCCACATTAACAACTATGGTCTAATAAACCTAAACCGGAACCCTCCGGTTTCTAACGATAAACCGTTAATTGGATTCGGACCGGAAACATGGGTTTCCTCATCGGTTTGGCTCACCACCACCGAACTCTATTCTCGTTCCTCTTTTCAACAGAAGTTAAATCGTGTTTCTGAAACAAATTTGACGAGCGGATTACTAAATCATCGTCAAAGTAGTGATCTTTTTGATTGTCCTCCTCCAGGGCTTTTTGGTTTTATTAATCTTTTCGTTGGTTGTGTCGTTGAGATTCCTGCAAAGTTTTGTCCTCATGCCCGACGACGATAAAGAGTTGCAGCAGGAACCCAAGGAAGAAGAAGACTCCTATGTTTGGGACAGCGATTCGCAGCTCTACATCCATCACAGGCTACGTCTCTTTCCAAATTTTACTCCTTTTCTCTCGCTCGACTCTAGGGATTTTATTTGCCTAATTTCCTTGGCTCGCTGTTTAGGTCTGATGATGTCTTTGTGTTACTTAAAAGCTTGGATCTTTCATTATCTTACAATATAAGGATATTGCAGTGTATCTGCTATTTGGTTTTAAGGAGTGATGAAAAAAGGCTGATACTTTATTGAGATTGATGCTTGATTCGAATTTAACTAACAGCTCACCTTGCACATGCCTAGGAATGTTTTTGATAATTTGTATTGGTTTTTGGATGCTAACTTCATGTTTTGTGAATCGCAGTAGTGGGTTTTATCATGATCCAAATGCTGGTTGGTATTATTGTAGCAAGGATGGTCGTTACTACAAGCATGAGAATGGCGAATATGTTCCCTTGGAATATGAAGAGTCTGGTGGTCCTGTAGATATCGTCACTTGTGATCTATCCGAAGATGACTCAAACAGAAAGTATGCTCTTCATCAGGCTGAGAATGTAGAAAGTGAGTATAAAGTTTCACTGAGTAATCCTGGAGAAGCTCCTTCAGGTAAGTTTACATGTAGTGCTCTGGTGAATTATTGCATAGCATCTATAATACATTGATAGATAAACTGATAGACACGTTATTTGCTCGTAAGATCCAACAGGGTCCTCAAATGACCAGGAACCTGAACATCCTCAACGCCCTTCCTCATGGTAGGTATTATATCTTTTATTGTCAAACTTATATATGTTTCTTCATCATATGGCCTATGAATTATTATATTTTCCTTTGGATCAGGGTGGAAGATGCACTTATCGAACTTTATTTGGCTGGTTATAAACAAGAGCCCAGTTATTCCAGCTATAAGATGACTTCAGGGGAAAGTACTCAGGATCATCATATGTTGTCAGCTAATGGTCTTTGCCTGGGATAGTGCTTATTAGCCTTTTATAATTGCAAACTTTGGAATCAATTTGCTCTTCAAGTTTGAAATTTTAGGAAAGAAGCTACAATTGCGTTTGTTCTCCAGGAGACGATGAGGCTGAGGAACTTGAAGACGGAGAATGGATTCCTGAAGAGGATTTTGATCCACAGGAAGACAACTTCAGTGAAGGTTTTTATCTCCTTATGTCCTTGTCATTTGCCTTCATTCTGCTCCATATCGGCTTTCTTGGTTATGGTTATTGATATATGAAGCTAAATAAATTCTTATTGCTCGGTTGTGTATAGTAGTGTTCTCTCATAAGCTGTTCTTAACTGTTGAGTGATTAACTAGCCGGTAATGTTGTTTAAGGGAATCTTTATTTCAATAATTTTCTTTGCTTAGCTCATATTCATAGCTTTAATGCTCATAGTTTCATTTCTAGATGCTCCTTTAAGCGAGGAAGAAAGATGGTTAGCACAATATGGTCAAGTCATCGAATCCCCTGAGAAGACTCTTCCTGAGATCCCGTCTGTTGATTTGTGGGATTGGAAACTTGTTTCAGAAACCAAAGAAGCTTTAGCTGACAATGAACAGGTGGTTAGGTTAGTAGGGAGGCTGGTCAGACGGTCTGCCAACCTTCATCCATCTGTGGCTTCTGGTGGCACACTTCTCAAGACTGCTCCAATTTGCGAAGCAAGACTTCACCTCGTGCGAGTTAGGACAGGTTTACCTTTTTCCTTCTAACGGAGCCTTGTTCCTTTGAAGTGTGAACAACTATTTTTTTGCTGGATCGGTGTTTGCTAACCTTATGTGCTTTGTATTTTATTGGGGAATCATAAAAAACGATATTGATTATCAAATCATATGTTTCAGGTCAGGTCTATAAACTTCGAAATCCTAGCGCCAAATACCTTGCATCCTTGTCAGTGTATGACTCCTCTGACCCAACAAAAGATTGGGGATTCCCTGATATTTCAACTGCATGGCAAAATCCTGATTCAAAACGCAAAGGTAAGAGGGTGAAACCAAAAACTGACTCCAAACTGAAGCATCGTGAAGTCGACATGATTGAAGAGGTACTTCAAGTACACCTTCTTGGCTGAATTCTTGTATACTATGTTTCGGAATGTCTGTGATGGATATTGACATATTGCTTCTTGAACCTCTGCCTAATATCTAGCTGGAGACAAAACGCAAAGCTAAGAAGGTGAAACCAAAAACTGACTGCAAACTTACAGCGAAGCCTCGTGAAGTCGACATGTTTGAAGAGGTACTTCAGATCCACCTACATGGCTGAATTCTTATATTTTACGTTTCAGAAAGTTTGTGAAGGAAGTTAACATCCTGTTTCTTGAACTTCTGCCAAATATATAGCAGGAGGCAGAAAGCAAAGCTCAGAAGGTGAAACAAAAAACTGACTGCCAACTCACAGTGAAGCCACAAGATCAAGTCAATATAACTGAAGAGGTACTCCAAATCGACCTTCATGACTGGATTCTTGTATTTTATGTTTCAGAGTGTACATCCTGCGTCTTGAAGTTCTGCCCAATCTCTAGCAGAGACATTTTTCTAAAGCTCTTTGTATGGGGGCTTCCAGTGAAAAACTTAAATCTGCTAAGAGTATATGGATGGCACAGTTTAGTGATATTAGAACCATAGTAAACTACTATTGTGAGATTTTCATTCTTGCTCGTTGTTGTTTTATCAGCAGAGAAGCTGTTCATACAGAGATAGAGCCGCTGAGAGAAGAAATTTGCATGGTGGATATGGTGTTGGGCCAGGTCAAAAAGGAACAATGGTGGGCGATAACACGGACGAGCATTCAGTTACCGACACTGCTTCTGAAGAGGATGCTGCAGCAGAAGCATTGGAGTTATCATTTGGATCTGGAAGTTATGCAAGGAGAATAATGAGAAACATGGGTTGGAAGGAGGTAACAAGTGAATTTATCACTTCTGAGTTTTGATGTTAATAATATTTGGTGTCAGCGTAATTATGGTAAATTGGGGAAATGGTAATGCAGGGTGAGACGCTGGGAAAGAATACAAATGGTTTGGTTGAACCGATACAAGCAGTGGGAAACACTGGGAATGTAGGGCTAGGTTTTCCTCAAAGGAAAAGAAGATAATCTGAGGAAACAGATTAACAGATTTTCTCTTTATGGGACTCTTTTAGGTGTCCATACTTGAGCATGTGAAGCTTTGTAACTATAGATTGGCGTTTATAGCCAGAGTTTCTATGATAATGAGGTTGCATTATAAATTAGACAAGTCTCTCATTTATATCTGATTTGATTTTGAGCAATGGTATGAGAGAAATAGAAGTAAACGATAGATAAGTTGGTTTGAATTGTTACTCGACTAAGCAAGAAAATGTATACGAAAACAATTCACATATGTGATTTTCTAAGGATTTCATGGTAACTATCTATGTTGATTTCTTTTCCTATAATCTTATAGATGTCCATTTTCTCCTCTTGGTTGAACCAGTCAATTTCAATATAAGCGGTACAGGCAAATTCTTTGAAATCTGTGACTTGAGATGTAAAAACTATTTCAACAAAGTGCTATTTTACAGGTAGGTGTATTTGGGTGAAAATTGCCAAATCCTATAATATAATTTATTTGAGTTTCTTCTAGATTACACCAAAAAATGGTTTATAATCTTCTCTTAAACTTGAAAACTTTATTCATAATCTTTAATAAGGTATACAAAGATAGACTGAACTTAATAATCCCAAGCCATTTTAAGTTATGGCTTGGGATGTTCAATTTGAGAGGACGCATTCTAGACTTATGTTTTTGTCTTCCATCCTTACAGTCTCAGCCGCCTTATATCATCCGCATAGGTATCCATCTATGATTCTATCTAGCAAAAATAACAAAGCAGAGCTGTCTTATATTTGACTTATCAATTGTGATGTGCGTAGAATATTGATCGATCTAGTCGTGAATCTTTGAGAAACTGTGGATAGAGTTATCCATTGTGTGGTTTGTGTGGAGATCCCATGTGCCATGTCCCATCGTGTGGTTTTTTCTATGTTTCTCTCTATAATAGAGTATTTTTATAATAAAAATGAGTTTTGCTCCAATGGTTTTATCTATTTTTTGCACTAAAAGAATATTTCCAATATATTCTATTTTTATTTTATAATTAACACTTTTTATTTTTAAAAATTACAAACTAATTTATTTTACTTTAAATTTTGTAACACTTTCATAAAATTATCTTTTGCAAATAGTAGTCTTAATATTTTAGAATAAATTTTTATACTTAAATTTATATTATTAGTTTTTAAAAATACTTATTTTATTTAGTTTGGTCATAAATAAAAGAAGTTAAAGATTAAGAGTACTACTTTGCAAATAAAATAGTCCACCTCTATTTATAGAGGAAAAAATAGAATTTCTCTATAAATTAGAAAAAAAAATAGCAATTCTATTATAGAGTTGAAAATAGAGTACTATTGTAGTAAAAATTACTTTATAATAGAATATAGAGACAAAAAATAAGATACTATTGAAGATGCTCTAAACGGTCGTTAAACCCGATTTTGACATATATATTTATCAGATGTTGAAGTTTTGATTGAATTCATATTGAGAAATTTTGTAGCAAGATTATCATTCGTCAAATATGATATTAAGTTTATTAACTAATGGAAGAAAACAGGAAAAAGAATATTTATTAGACTTAAAACGATGAGTAATATAGAAAAATAATATTAAAAAAAAAACGCGTAAAAATATAAAGCCGTGGTGAGAAAAAGAGTTTATTTATGTAAAATATCAAAACTACGGTCAGCGGCTTACGATACGCGTCTTGTTCATTGAAAGCAACTTCTGCGTTTCTTCATCAAAAAAAAAAAAAAAAAA
>NC_025695.1:3377912-3379755 GCF_000633955.1 Camelina sativa | reverse complement strand
AAAAACACCGGATTCTCTCTTAGATTCATTACTTTTTTCTTTTTTCTCAATCTCTTTGTTTTCTTTCAAACCCTAATCATCTCTCTTAAAATCAATCCAATTCCTCAATCAAAAATTCATGTCGACGATGGCGGGTATACAAGGCCAGGTTCTCGAGGTCACTGGTTCGTATAGACCTAATTTGTGACACCTTTGAATATTCCTTTTTTTTTTTCTTTAATTTGATCACATAAAAGGTGCTAACTTTTTTAAAATTTATGGGATTCTTTTGATTGTTTCAGTTGTTGGGTGCCAGAAATTGAAAGATACAGAATGGTTTTCAAGGCAAGATCCATACGTCGTCCTTGAGTATAGCGGCTCAAGGCACCGTACCAGAACCTGCACAGGTCATTTATTATAGCTCTTCTTCTATTTTTTATATGATTTGTTTTCAGATCCATCAAAAGATGCGGTTTTTGTTGAACAAAGTTATGATCTTTCAATTCTTTAAAAGGGTTTGAAGCTTTATTAACTAATCTAGATGAATTTTGATTGAATGGGTTTGTTGTTTTCAGATGGTGGAAAGAACGCTGTTTTCCAAGAGAAGTTTATGTTCACTTTGCTTGAAGGGCTTAGGGATCTTAAGGTTGCTGTCTGGAATAGCAATACCCTCTCCACTGATAACTTCATTGGCAATGCAACGTATGTCACTTTCCATATTTGTTTGTGTGTGTGTTTCTTTAATGCTTAGAATAAATTCCTGATTTTGGATTTGGATTTGAATCTTTTGTTGTCTGTTTGTTTGTTTTTATTTTAGGATTCAATTGCAGAAGGTTCTTTCTCAGGGATACGATGACTGCACCTGGACTTTGCAGACTAAAACTGGAAGGTATGAACCATTAGCTTTTACTTTTTTTGTTTTTTTTTGCATTGAGTATCATGTTTGGTAATCGATAGTTGAATAATGCACATTGGTTCTAGCTGATTTTCGTGATGAATTTGCTCATTATCAATGTTACTTTTGATGTGGTTTTGTATTATATAGTGATTGAAAATGTTGATTTCACCAGTTATGTCGCTATGTTTGTGTCCCCACTCTGCTTTCTATTAGTGAAGTTTTAGTTCTTGCCATTTACTTACATTGCTTACCTGGCCTGGTTTTGTTCACTGATCAGAGTCGTTATGTGAGTTCCTAGTCATCTCTGCTTGAATTCACAGAACTTGCTTTCATTTTTAATCTGTGAATTACTTTTTCTTTTCATTAGTAATATTATGTGGATAATTATTACGATAAAGAGCTTTGAATGTTCTGTTTCTACATCGAGCACACTCACAATTGCTGTAGCATTGAGATGGGGTTTCTCTGGAACTTATGAAAAACAGCTAGACATTTTGAGATGTATGGAGCTGCTTTTGTCTGTTGTTAGGTTACCAATGAAGTTTCGTGTAAACATTGTAGCATCAAATTAGTATTTCTTAAAACTGGTCCCTGAGGTATACCATATTTGTTTCTGAGCAGAAGAAAGTTATAGATGCGTGCGCACAATCAACTAGTTTTTCCGTCCATAGTGTTTTGTTTTCTTAAATCCCTGAAAAGTCGGTTACAATATGCAACAAAATTTGTAGCTTGACTTGAACTCAGCCGTAGCTCTTTGATTATTAAACCTTCTGAAAATGCATCTCAACCTTTCTGTCTTTCAGATTCGCTGGAGAAGTAAGACTCATACTACATTATGCAGGAGCAAAGGTAAAGTCTGAGACTCAGTTAACGACATTGTTTTACATGTTCTATTATTATAAACAAAAGTCTAAACATACAATCCATTCTTGGTACGCAGAAACATAATTACGGGTCTGCGCCATC
>NC_025695.1:3353962-3371373 GCF_000633955.1 Camelina sativa | reverse complement strand
TGCAGCTTATCCTCCTCCGCCATCTGCTTATCCTCCTCCGTCAACCTCGGCTTACCCTCCGGTTCCTTCAGCTTACCCGCCTCCTCCACCATCCTCTACTTACCCTCCTTCTCCATACCCTCCTCAACAATCATATTACCCACAAGGTACATAAATGTTTCCTTTCTTTTCCGGTTATGTGTTTCTATTGATCGCGCTCTTAACTATTTTCAATGGTGGTTGATCTTTGTTTCCAGGTCCATACCAAGGACAATACCCACCTCCGTACTAAAAGCTCCGGCGTTTAGAATAAAGTTGTTTATGAATGTATAGAGAGATAATAGTGACGGTGTTTTCTAGAATTTTGTGACAAAATTATTTCCTTTTTTAAATATCTTTCTTGTGCTATCGTTGGCCCTTTGCAACTTCTAGCGTGATTTGTTAAAGAAGAAGTTTGAATCTTTTTTCATATTAGTCAGATCGCATATTTCTCTTGCAATTCTATTGAATTATTGCTTTAAACCCCTTTGTTAATAAATGAATCATCATTACTCAAGAGGTTCGGCGGTCTTAAACGCTTAACCATGGCATTTCTGAAACTTGTAATCAGACAATTAGAAAAAGTTAATTTGGTCAATGTGTCCTTATATTTTATTTTAAACATTAAACAATAAAAGTATTATTGTTGACAATCGCAACAAAAAGGAGTAGAATTTTAGTTAAATTAGCCGACAGATTTTACTGCACTTTGGTTTCTCGATCTCTACTCCAATGAGTAAAAGTGGGTAAAGCGGGAAACAGCAAAAGATACTATTACACATTTTATTCAATAAAATAAAGAAAATGAAAAGAAGAAAAATAAAGAAATTCCACATTTAATTATCAAATAAAAATAATATTTGGGGCAAGTAAAAGACAAACGTAAAAACCAACTCGCCTTGTCTCATAAATCAATCACTCTTCATTTCACACTCCTCCCCACTTCCAGCTTTTCTCCTCACTCTCTCTCTCTAGTCTCTCTTTTGTAGCTCTCTCCCCTGCTGCTACCTACAGCTAAAACCACTGCACGTTTCCATAGAGAGGAAGATGAGTCTCTCTCCGAGAGATTTTCTCTCTATCATCATCTTACCTTCTTCTTCTGTGTAATGATGCACCTCTCAGCCAACAACAATTGATTATCAACAATACAGAATAGAAGATCTTTATTTTTCTTCTCATTCTTGAGTTTATTTCCCACAATGGCGATTCCCAAGGAGGAAGAAACTAGACAAGAGCAGAGCAATTCATTTCTTCTTGATGCTCTCTACTGCGAAGAAGAAGAGCAATGGGGAGAAGACGAAGGAGAACAAGTTGAAGAGAACTCTTCCTTTTCTCCGTTCGTTCTTCTTCAACAAGATTTGTACTGGGAAGATGAAGATCTGGTCACTCTCTTAACCAAAGAAGAAGAACAAGCTGGACTCGGCACCTGTCTCGATGATGTTTATCTCTCCACGGATCGAAAAGAAGCTGTGGGTTGGATTCTGAGAGTCAACGCTCATTATGGCTTCTCTACTCTGGCTGCTGTTTTAGCCATAACTTATCTCGATAAGTTCATCTGTAGCTACAGCTTACAGAGAGACAAACCGTGGATGCTTCAGCTTGTTTCTGTAGCTTGCCTCTCTCTAGCTGCTAAAGTCGAAGAAACCCAAGTCCCTCTTCTTCTAGACTTCCAAGTAAATGAATCATGATACTTTAAGTTCATTTTTACCTTAAAGTTTCTTCTTTTATCTCTCTGTTCTCATCTCTCTGTTTTCTTTGTTTAGGTGGAGGAGACAAAGTATGTGTTTGAGGCCAAAACCATACAGAGAATGGAGCTACTGATTCTGTCTACTCTCGAGTGGAAGATGCATCTCACTACTCCAATTTCGTTCGTAGACCACATTATCAGGAGATTGGGACTTAAGAACAATGCTCACTGGGATTTTCTCAACAGATGCAACCGTCTCCTCCTCTCTGTAATCTCCGGTTCGTAAACGACAACCAAATTTATTTTAAAAAAAACACATATCTTTATACCATATACTGAATCTGAATAATCTAACATTCTTGTCTTATCTTCCTCCATTGTCGCTGTCAGATTCAAAATTTGTCGGGTACCTCCCATCAGTAGTTGCCGCAGCTACCATGTTGCGAATTATAGAGCAAGTTGAGCCCTTTGACCCTCTTTCATACCAAACTAATCTCCTTGGTGCCCTTCACTTAACCAAGGTTTAGCTTCTCTTAATCTCTCTATCTACTACTACTAATAAAACTCTGTTTTTTTTTTTAACTCAAGACATTTTTCTCAAAAAACGATTCAACTCTGTCGTGCATTAACAGGAAAAGGTGAAAACTTGCTACGATCTAATCCTCCAACTACCAATGGACCGCATTGGTTTACAGATCCAAAACCAATCTTCCCGGAAACGCAAGAGTCACGAATCACCATCATCATCGTTGAACAGTCCAAGCTGTGTCATCGATTCAAACCCGTTCAGTAGCGATGAAAGCTCAAACGATTCGTGGTCAGCGAGTTCGTACAATCCAACATCGTCGCAGCAGCAACAACCTCCGTTTAAGAAGATGAGAGGAGCTCAAGAGAATGATACGAAGAAGCCGATTTTGCATCTGCCATGTGCAATCGTAGTAGCCACTCCATGATCGACGAAAGCTCGATTTCGTTTTTTTCCGTTTATAGCTATATATTACTGTCTTTATTTTAAACTTTTGAGAACAAATCTTTGTATTAAGAAGAGCTTTCCCCGTTTGCATATAAAAAATGTCGCGAATGCCCTTAGTTGCCATGGCTTGATAGAGTTAATGGTTGGAGGGTATTCATGACATTTGACTGCATGGGATGTGATGAAGAGGGAATTAGAGAAATAATAATAGTCGTTGCGTAAATTTTGGGCCGTAATCTCTCCGGTGTTATTACTATTTTATCGATGTTTATAAATTATAATCCTGTCTTACATAAATTGATATTTTGAAACTTTTAGGCATTTTAAAAAACAATGATTATTGATTTTAGTTTTTTTATTGACTAAAGAGATATTATTTAATTTTAAACCAATAACAATTTAAAATTTTAAATATTTTAAATGATTATTTCTTGAAGCTTACAAAACATCAATCTTTGTGGAATAAAAAAATATTTAAAAATATCAATCTTTATGGAACAGAGAGTAAAGTAACCGAGTAAGTATGTTTTAAAAAATATATTAAAAGCCAAAATGTATAAGATTTTGAGTAACAGAAGATTTAAATACGTAATTATTAGAAACAACCATATGATCTGAATCTGATAAACGAGTGATGTACAATACAAAAATAAGATGGCAAATTAAATATATTTTTTTCAAATTAAATAATTTTAAACATGCAATGAGACAGTTACTAGTGTTTACGATCGAAAGTGAAGGATTTAGCGTTTTAGGCTTTTTGACTTGGTGAGAAGAGCCAATTGTTGCTTTTTTCGGTCGGTCTTTAAATAAATAATTTAAATAAAAAAAAGAAACGGAAAGAAACAAAAGATTGAAAACGTAACACTGATAATATTGCTTTACATTTTTTCTCTAAAGTCTTAATAAACCTGCTCCTAGGCGAAACCCAAAGTATACAATACTATAACCCAACACAGTTAAAATAACTTAGATGAACATGTTAAGTTCTCGAAAACAAACATGATTATAACTAAACGTTTTAACATAAACAGAGCAAACTTAATAGGATCGTTGAGCAGTAGATACAATTAATTACGACAGAGAGACAAGAAGGAGGAAGTGTGTACTACACGCGCCGTACAGAGGTGAGTGGGTTGGACGAGAAACCAAAGTAGTAAAACCTGCTTCCACTCTGAGCACCTGGGATTAAGCCACGTGGTCAATATCTTTCAACTCATCGTCACTAACATCAAATCACATTATCTTTACTGTTCTTATAAAATCAGTCTCTTTGCAAAGTAAAAATTATTTATTTGTAGAAGCCAATATGACAATTAATTCTACTTTTGGATAAAACAAATTGAATAACCTTTTTTTGTTTTAAACAAATATGAAACTGTAGTTTTGCTACGTTACCCACATTGTTTATAAAAAGCAGTTTATTTATTTATGAAGATAGTAATGTAATCTACTACTGTTATAAAATCCCTTTTTTGTTATCACGGAAAAGGTTATATGATAATGCGTTTTGTATCACGAGAAATATATTTTTGTTTAATTTTTTTTAGTAAACAAGTGCCTTCAAGCTTTAAGGTGGTGAATCTTCGCTCCTTCTTCTTTTACACTTTTTCTTTTCCAATTTCTTTTATTTTTTCTTTGGACTTTTATTTTTCTTTCTTTTGTTTCTAGCAATAGAAAAAAAGACAAAACAAAACAAAAGAGAGCGAGAATTTAAATCTCAACTTTTTTCACGTGTGACACGAATTTTCTCCTTTTGGGGATTTATCGTTCTTTTTGTCATTTTATTTTTTATTTTTTCCCAATTCATTTCATTGTTTAGAAAAAAAGAGTTGAATAGCTGATGTCGTTTATTAACGCTCAGCCTCACGTCATACATATCATCAACTCCTCCCCTTTACGTAATCTTGCAATACGTTTATCAAATTAAGCACACATCCATGTTCGCGAAGACGCGAAGACGCAAAGACATAACTCTTTATATTTCATATTTGTATATCATCTTCAGTTCATAGGTTAATTATTGTTGCTGTCGTTCCTGAGCAAAGTATGTGAATATATACGACGAAGTAACGTACGAATTTATATCACAATCAAACTGAAAATACTGAAATTTTAGTAAATCGACCACATTATTTATTTTTTATTTTTGTTAAAGAAATCGACCACCACATTGCATTACCATAAATGTAACAGATTATGAAATAAATTTGAAAATCTGGAGGTAGGGCATAATGTAGCTACAGAATTAATGAAATGTGAGAAAGGATGTATATATATGTATATGTGGAAATCGGGAGGTTTTTCATAATGGGAGACCAAAAAAATCTTTGTAGTTATTCGTTTTTCTATATACTACAAATAAAAATAAAAATAAATTTGAAAAATTAATCTGTTGTGGAGAATGTGTTGTCTGTCCTTTTTATTTTTGTCTCTTCTAATGGTCTTCTCCTCTTTAAGGTATGTTATCAATATCATGGTACCATACGCATCTCGTGAACCATATAATGACTTGCCAATAAATTAAATTATTTCTTTCTTTTGCCTGAAACAAAGATATAGATCGATCAGAAAGGAAAAGAGAATTATTTGCTTCGAAGAAAGAAAATAATTCTTTGGTATATATTATTATATATGTGCATTATCTTCTTTATGGTATAATTCTTCTCGATTGAATAATTCATAAATTCATCCCATTCCTCAAACCGATGTGAAACTGTTCATAGTCAGCTTTGAATTTCTTTTGTTAGTTTTATTTAAATAAATAGGTGTTAAAATCGATGCTTTTATATTGAAGAAAACTCTCCAGTTTACTAAAATAGAAATCTGTATTGGTAAAAGAAATGAAAAAATTGGTTAATGGAAACAGAAAAAGGAAAACAGCTTGCACCCAACATTGGAGAAAGGGCAAAGAGGTCAATGTGTCCCTACAACAATAATTATAGAATAATATTTATCATTCTCTATGCCTTTGTGACCTTTTATATCTTAAATATTTTCTTCTTTTGACCTAGTCTCTTCCTTTTTACTTCCCACTCTTCTTTTCCTTTTTTATGTAAGTTGAAAAAGCCATGAACAGAGAAGGGAAGAGGATGTGGTTGTATGGTCAAAATGTTATGCGTGGGAGAAGATTGCAATACATCAAAATTTGGTTATAGAACTCCATATCCTTTGTCACTTGTAGAAAATAATAACACACACTACTTGCATTATTGTTTTCTATATATATCCACCACATACGACTTTCCTTAAATACGTTGCAACTTGCATGTAGCTTTAAGAGCACAATTTGCTTCATGGCTAAAAGCTTGTATGCTCTATCGGCTTGCTTCATATCTGATTGTTTGTTGGCGTTTGCACTTACGTTATTTACCATGACTCCCATTACCAACAAAACTATACATGTACTTTCATTAATTTGCCACATGCATGTAATCATATCGAGTGATAAAAAGTGTTAGCCTTCAAATTGTTTCTGTCTCTCACAGCTGCAAAGTCTATCATGGTGGTTCATAAACCCAAGTAATCATTGCACTACAAGAAAACATTGTTGATTCCGACCAAATTTCCGACCGATTTATTGGTCAGTAAAATTTTCGACCAACTTCCAACCGTTAATTGACGGATATAAAATTCGGTTGAAAATCGGTCGGTAATTTCCAACCTTTTTAAATGATTGGAAATCGGTCAGTAAATTCCGACGAACATTTCAACTAATATATCCGTCAGTATTTACCGACCGTTTTCCGACCACTTTTCCAACTGCTTTTAATATTTGGTCAAGAATTGGTCAGTAATTTCCGACCTTTCAAAACGATTGGAAATCAGTCGGTAATTTCCAACGAAATCTCCAACAAATATATCCGTCAGTTTTTACCAACCGTATTCCGATCAAAATTATTCTAACAACCCTAATTAAAGACAACCTTCATTCTCTCTATATTTTCATTCTTTATCTTCTTTACTCTATCTCTTCGTTCTTCATCTTCTCTGACCAAAATCTTTTTTTTTTTCTAACCAAAATCTTTCAAAGCAGATGAATCAATTGATGGTACAGGAGAGAAGGAAGACAAGTCTTGCAGATCCAAGCCAGCTTAGGTTATTTTTTCTTCCATCATAGATGTTTAAATATTTAGATTCTTTGAATTGATTTCAATTTTGTTGATTTCATAAGAACACCAGTTTAATTAGGGTTTTCAGTTTCATTGATTTTGATGCTCTACTCAAATTAGAAACTTTGATTTTAAAATCAAAATTAGGGTTTCAAAATGAATTGGATTTTTTTTTCCAGATCTATGGTTTAGTTTTTTTTGTTTATAAAATCAAGAATTAGATTCTTGGGTCATGTACTCTCTTTTGTGATTTGAATTGCTCTTTCTCTTTTATGCAGATTTGGTCATGAAGTCACAACATGGAGAATTCAAGGTAGTGATCATGTGTGAAACTCCATTGAAGAAAAAGGAAAAGAGTAAAGTAGATCCAAAAAGAAGATGAAGAAGAAACTCAAGAATAGATTAATGTTTTAATTTAATTAAGTGTATTATTTTAAGGGGGATTTTCAAAACTATTTTTCTGGTTTTAATTGACAATTTGACTTATTTATTTAGCCTTTCTAATTTTAATTTATATAACATTTCTTATTTTATTTTAATTTGATATAAAAATTCTAAATATCAATTATTAGCATCCATACATTTTAATACTTTTGGTTGGAAAATATTTCGGTTGGAAAATCATCAGCAATTTTGTTCTGACCACTTTTAAATCGTCAGAAATCGGTCAAATATTTCTGACAAATTTCTGACCATTTATTACCAACAAATTTCCAACCACCTTTTTGGTAGGAAATTTCCGACGGATTTTTAACTAAATAAATTTCCGACCAGCGATTACCGACTGATTTACTGTCTTTAGTTAATGGTTGGAAATGCTTGTTTCCAACCGTTTCCCAACTGATTTGACCGTCAAAAACTGCTATGTTTTCTTGTAGTGTTATCCAAAATGCAGTAAATAAAACAAAAAGAAAGTTATACTGTTGAATATTATAACAAATAATACAAATGAAATAAATTGTATTTGAATCTCATATAAATATATATATATATATATATATATATATATATATATATTTAAGTGTCTTACGGGTCAAATATGAGATTACAATAAGGTTTTTAATGTATATGCTTCAACGTGGGTTGGTAATTTCTTTTTTGAAAATAGATACTGGCTATTTCTTACATCCAAAGAGTTCACAAGTCAGTATCGGACTTTTTTTGACTTTTGATTTGCAATTTAGATAACAACTCTTGTGATTTAGACTTTTAGTTAAGAACTAATTAAGATTATTTCAACTTTCGTTGATAAACAACGTACGTACTGACCATAATGCTACGATAGTCAACAATTATCTTTACACCAATTATTATTATTTTTTTTGAAAATAAAATACCAAACTTTAAATGAAAATATTAGAATAAATGTAAAATTAAACATGCAACACAAGACATATATTGGATGCATCCAAAGATCTCTTCTAATGATTAGTAATTAATTGAGCAATTATGGCAATATAATGATAGAAAAATCAAAATGTAAAATATATATGGGTATAAATGGAGTAGGTCCGAATGAATATAATACTGATCCGAAAAAAGGAAAAGAAAGAGTATAGTGTGAGCTGCCATGCCAATGCAGAACCTGTCGCTATGGCCCTCTCATTCAGACAAATCAGACTGCAGGTCCCAAACCCTTGTTCTATTTCGTGATTCACATTATTGTATGCTTTTTATCTCCACACTTCTCATATGTACATGCATATTATATCTGTCTATTATTATACGAGTATAGTCTGTACTGTTATCTTAATTATCCGTACATATATATATATATGATATGCAGATAATGTTAGCCTTTTTAGACCATCGTCAACCAATATACGTAACATTTTATTTCTGTAACAATTAACAACTAATGCAAAAGAGTAAATGTTTGATGAAATATATAGTGACCGACCCAACCCAATATTGCAACTGGTGTAATCTGGTATCCAATGTGGTATTTGTGTATCCATATAATTTAATAGTGGTCACTATCTCATATATGAAGCCAAATCCTCTAGTCTCACGGTTTCACAAAGAAACATCAAGAAGCATACAAAACTCTCCCAAACACTTTCTCTCTTTTAATTTTGTATAATTTTATCGATTGGAGCTAAATAAACAGTTTCTGTTTGAAATTAGAATATTTCGGCAGAAGCTAGTACTCTAAACTTATCTTAAACCATGCTAAAATGAGTTACTTTGACATACACTCCATGCATTCAATATATAGTATACAATCAAATAAGTGTGATAACATTACTACTTTAATCAGCAATTGGTTTCTACTTTCTATCCACTAGAACGGAACCAATTAAGAGAGATTTATGTGTTATACTCACAAGACGCTCTTGCATCTAGGAGATATATATCATATTTCCGATCAAATAAAAAGTGTACATAATCACTATAGTTAATTATTTGACCGGAAGAGATTAGAAAAAAAAACTAATATAAATGATTGTGATTCTGTGAAGTTGAGTAAATGCGGATAAACTAATATACCTATTACTCTATTAGGCGGAGTGCATGTTTATTAATTTACGTTGCTATCTAGCTTATGGATACACGAGTAATTTGTTTTCTTCTACTTGTCACATTTCCCTTTCCTCTCTGATTATTCTAACTTCTAAGTGCCTTGTAAATTTAGTTTGTTATCTATCTACCAACATTTTAGTAAGGTAATATTTAACTTTATATCAATCTAACCAAAGTTAGGATAATAGTGATGAGAAAATAACTCGTTTTGTTTTTGGAAATAAGAAGAGAAGCTGCTGTATACTGAATATATATACTGTTCATAGTATATATGTACGTAATATAACCAGTTATATATTGATCATCGGATTCTAACGTTTAAATTTATCTACGTTATATTGGGATTTTTGATTTTCATATTGTCGTATTAGAGTAAAGGTAATCATCATATGGTACAAACACTTAGAGAAGAAAGATGAAACTCACGAGATATGTATTTCATGTTGTCCAAATTCGTGGGCAAACGATTCACTCTGAAATCGTGGTCACACAAAATTATGACTTAGTATCTTTTTTGTCCTCTATGCTAAAATAAAAAACTTCATTCATTTTGCTCTTTGTTCATAGAAAAAAAAAAAACTAAAGGGAAGACAGAGATATGTAGGTATAATGCATATTATGGACTTGACGGTTGGGTCGTACGTACGTATTACTTGAACAAGTAAATGTCGGGATTTCGACAGAGGAAGCGAATGAGCAAAACTATGCCAACATATTAAATAAAGTCAGAGCTTCGATCCATTTTTTATCTTCATGAGTTGTAAGATTTATTTCAACTTATTTTTTTACCTAACATTACTACCTTTGTACTTGTGATATTTATTGAATTTTACCTTTCATTTTTTTTAATCATATAGAAACCAAGAGTAAAGTATAATCTTCTAACGATTATAATCTTCGATACATTTAAAATTTATTAACTAGTATAAATAAAGAACTCTTACATGTTCATTGGGGAAAAAAGAACAGAAAAAAGGACTCTTACATGTTCTTGAACCGTTTTCTTCCATTGATGTACAATTGTATAAAAAAACGAAGAATTTAATTTGGGTTCAACTGAAATTTTAAATTAATTGCAAGGATTTTTTTTGGTTGAGAAACTTATATTTTCTAAGATATCAATACATCAATTGATGTTAAGAAATCAAATATGTTTCTAGATTGTTGTCGGCAGAGATTTATTATGCTCCTGTATTTTATGATTAGTATGGCAAGTTGGCAACTAATCCATTCCACCCTCGTGAGCATAGATTAGTGTGGTTGACCAAAAATGTATTTTTATTATATATATAACATAACTAAGTGTCTAATCTATCCACTTAAACTGAATGAGTATAGAAACAGTTTATCTTTTGGATAGTTGAATGTTAGATGGCTATATTTAATCCGACTGGTCCAACTAGATTCAAACACAACATATTTGCAGGGTTTAATCAAAGCTTGCATCAACGAAAATAGAAACAACATCGAGTCAAAACTTACCCACGTGAACTTGACAAAGTAATTGAGTCGATAAGATTATTTGGCGAGTCAGTAATTCTTTCTACCAAGGTGTGGGTAAGAAATTACTTGCAATGACAATTTCGAGGTCAATTCAAAGAGTTGTGACAAAACAAAAAATAGAGAAAAAAAAGCAAAGGATCGGTTTTCCAATAATATTATACTCCATTATACTAACATAAATGTGCTGATTTTGAATGAAGTAATGCAGTAAGTTTAGTTGTCTCATCAATCATTACTGCAAAAGGATGTCTTGCATTTCTTGTTATTAGACAAAGATTTTGTGGGTATCTTTCTCTCTATCACTCTTAAGATTGACTTCTTATTCCTCTATCTACTATTTACGTTTACCTTTTTCACATTATAAAAAGAGATATTAATAAATATCATCCTTGTTTAAGCCACTCTCGAAACCAAATTCTAAGTCACCAACTACCTCACCAGGCTTTGAAGCCAAGCCCATTTAGACAGTGGCATCAAGTGAGTCAACAGCTAACATCATGGTTTGAGGAATAGACAACTATCATACTTTGTCATCTCAACGAAAATATACCTTCGTTAGTATGAACATTTTATAATATTAAAAAAAAAACAATTTCTCTACTACATTGATTAAAGGAAATGTAGTTAGCAGGTCTTAAGAGTTTATCTAATGGTCTGGCTAGGAAGGAGAGTCGAACGTCGACACATGAGCAAGTTATGGAGCTAATTTGAACTAATAAGTTCTAAAATTCAAATTAGACAGAAAGTAGTACCTATATATGTTCTAGAGAAACTGCTACGCAAAAAAATTGTGTAAATGAAGTACCAAGCATGGTTACATTAATAACTCATAAAATTTTGTCAGTTATTAGTTTTTTCTTTAGGTATATTCCACATAAAATTGTGTAAATGAAGAACCAATGATTTTTTATGGAAACAAATATTCACAAAACCAATTTTTAAATATTTATATATAAAAGTTAATTGTAGTCAAAAAGAATTCAAAAGTGAAGATGAATAAAAAAAGTTGTCTCTTGAAATATATATTATCTTATTTCAATCAGGTACTGTATTTATACTTCTTTAAGTTGCATTCGGATCCTCATATTTCTGTAAATTTCCTTTACATCCTCTAAATTTCTGATCGATTGATAATTAAGTCCAGCATCGTCGTAATAATTGAGTAAATAGAGGGGTAATATTGGGATTCGAGTAAAATAGAGAGAGAGAGAACTGTCCGCGTCTGATTCTGATCGCCTCGAGAGACTCTTCTCTTTGTCAAAAAATCCTTCCCATGGTTCATATTCCACTTTGAGAGACGAAAGCTTATCTTTTCTACAAGAAGAAGAAGAAGAAGAAGAAGAAGAAGAAGAAGAGATCCTCCTTCACTTTGTCTTCTCCGCTCTCATCTAGATCAAAAAGTCTTGCAGGTTAATAATGCTCTTCTCCTTCGATTTCTCTCTCTCTCTCTCTCTCTCTCTCTCTCTCTCTCTCTCTCTCGCTCTTCTGTGATTTTGAAGTGATCGGATCTTATGTTCCGATTCAATCGATTTTAGCTACGAATGCTTGTACATTGAAATTCGAATTGCGTTGCTACAGGACATGATCTGGGATCCAAGTTTTTTTTTTGTTATCCTTGACATTTCAATGGATGCTTGTAGAACGTGTTTGTTTTTGCATTCTCGTTGATTGATTGTGCAACGATGCTAACGAATTTGATATCAGATCTTTCTTTTTGTGGTGTGTCTAAATATATTTCTAAGCCATCTCTTATACATGATTTTATGTTTGTTCTGATTCAGTTCAATCTCAAGTGGTGGTGTTTAAGTTTCTGAACTATCCATGGATCAAGCGGAGCTGAGTATAGAGCAGGTTTGTGATCCAATGTCTTTTAACTTCTTTAGGTAATTATACATGAATGATATGACAAGTTAGAAACAGGAAGATGCAGACCGTCATTGTAGATCTTTGATGTGTTTTTTTTTTCTTTCAGATTTTTGTAATTTCTGTTGTTGTTATTTTTACTCTGCAGGTATTGAAAAGGGACATTCCATGGGAGACTTACATGAACACTAAGCTGGTTTCAGCAAAAGGTCTCCAGCTCTTAAGACGCTATGATAAGAAATCTGAAAGTGAAAGGGCACAGTTGCTCGATCAAGTATTTTTTCTACAACTCTTTTTTTTTTTTTTTCTCTCCTTCCATAGACTTTCTTTCATTACTTGAGTCACTTTCTCTGTGTTATTTAGTGGCCATGTTACCATTTTACCTTGTCATTATTATAAAGTGATATGTTGATGCCGTTATTGCAGGATGGTCCAGCTTATGTTCAACTGTTTGTTAGCATCTTACGTGATATTTTCAAGGAAGAAACAGTGGAATATGTTTTGGCTTTGATCTATGAAATGCTCTCAGGTATATAAAATTTTGAATGTTATGTGTTTCCCTTTTTCTTCTTTTTAGTTACTGACTAATATTGATACATCAACTGTTTTCCAGCAAACCCAACACGAGCTCGATTATTCCATGATGAATCTTTGGCAAATGAGGATACTTATGAGCCTTTCCTGAGGTGACTCCCTTTTGCAAAAGTTTTGCTTGTCTGTTCTATCACTTGACCCTTTTCAGTTTATTATTTTTATATACGATCTTCCTCTCACAAACATATACAATATGTAAATCTCCATTGGATGAGAAACTGCTTTTAGCTACATTATTTTTTCTTGATTTCGACTGCCTATATCATCTTTACAAGTATGCAAGCTAAAATATATGTCCTCTTTCAGGTTGCTTTGGAAGGGAAATTGGTTCATTCAAGAAAAAAGCTGCAAGATCCTTGCCTGGACAATAAGGTATTCAATACTGCTTATCATACTTCTATAAAATATGAATGTAACATACAACCTCATTAACTTGGCGGGTCTTTCTCTGCTCTCAACATATAGTGCTAGGCCAAAATCTGGTAATGGTGCTATTGCTACTGGAGAAGCTTCGGGCTCAAAGAAACAGATTACTACAATTGATGATGTACTCAAGGGGTTGGTGGAATGGCTTTGTGCTCAGGTTTCTTCTTCTTATCTCTTTCTCTCTTTCCACTATATTTTCTTCCAAGTTTATGTTGGTTTTGCATTAGTGTTTAAGTGTTAGTCTTATAGACAATGCCATTGGTAGAACTAGAACTCAAGTTGTAGGAAAGACTTAGATGGTTAATATATTCTGTTTCTTGTGGAAATAACCAATAACAATTTTTCCCTACCCAACCAAGCCGTTGTTTATTTCACAAATGCAAGCACTAACAAAAACCAAATTAGTTCAATCGAAAACAAAGAATTGTTTTGTGTATGCAGAAGTGTTTGATTTTGGTAAATAGATGCAAATTTGGTGATCTGGAAGGAACCTTTTATATTTTGACATAATCAATCCTTAATTTTGATATGCAGTTGAAGCAACCTTCTCATCCTACTCGTGGTGCTCCAATTGCAATCAGCTGCCTGTCGTCACTGCTTAAGGAACCTGTTGTCAGATCGTCGTTTGTTCAGACAGATGGGGTGAAGTTACTTGTACCTTTAATTTCCCCAGCATCCACTCAGCAGTCTATCCAGGTAACTAAATATCTAATGGAAGTAGTTTTCGCCTTTTCGGTGAAAAAGTCCACTAAAGCAGTCAATAAGTTTCCAAATCATGCAAAGTTCTAAGGGGAAAGGTAATGGCTAGACAGACACTCTGGGGGAAATAACTTCATTTTCAAATGACTGACTACGAAATCTATTGATTTATATAGCTCCCTTATTCTAAAATGTGGGCTGAACAAATTAATAAACTTTGAAATAGTTCTGTTTCAGTTTTCAGAAGGAAGAAGCACCGCTCTTTTTTTTTCTTTGTCATAATTTCGCAGTACCTAATTCATGTGATTTGTGTGCTTTCAACCGACAGCTTCTGTATGAAACATGTCTCTGTGTCTGGCTTCTGTCCTATTATGAACCTGCAATAGAGTACTTGGCAACATCGAGGACANTTTTAGTTACTGACTAATATTGATACATCAACTGTTTTCCAGCAAACCCAACACGAGCTCGATTATTCCATGATGAATCTTTGGCACATGAGGATACTTATGAGCCTTTCCTGAGGTGACTCCCTTTTGCAAAAGTTTTGCTTGTCTGTTCTATCACTTGACCCTTTTCAGTTTATTATTTTTATATACGATCTTCCTCTCACAAACATATACAATATGTAAATCTCCATTGGATGAGAAACTGCTTTTAGCTACATTATTTTTTCTTGATTTCGACTGCCTATATCATCTTTACAAGTATGCAAGCTAAAATATATGTCCTCTTTCAGGTTGCTTTGGAAGGGAAATTGGTTCATTCAAGAAAAAAGCTGCAAGATCCTTGCCTGGACAATAAGGTATTCAATACTGCTTATCATACTTCTATAAAATATGAATGTAACATACAACCTCATTAACTTGGCGGGTCTTTCTCTGCTCTCAACATATAGTGCTAGGCCAAAATCTGGTAATGGTGCTATTGCTACTGGAGAAGCTTCGGGCTCAAAGAAACAGATTACTACAATTGATGATGTACTCAAGGGGTTGGTGGAATGGCTTTGTGCTCAGGTTTCTTCTTCTTATCTCTTTCTCTCTTTCCACTATATTTTCTTCCAAGTTTATGTTGGTTTTGCATTAGTGTTTAAGTGTTAGTCTTATAGACAATGCCATTGGTAGAACTAGAACTCAAGTTGTAGGAAAGACTTAGATGGTTAATATATTCTGTTTCTTGTGGAAATAACCAATAACAATTTTTCCCTACCCAACCAAGCCGTTGTTTATTTCACAAATGCAAGCACTAACAAAAACCAAATTAGTTCAATCGAAAACAAAGAATTGTTTTGTGTATGCAGAAGTGTTTGATTTTGGTAAATAGATGCAAATTTGGTGATCTGGAAGGAACCTTTTATATTTTGACATAATCAATCCTTAATTTTGATATGCAGTTGAAGCAACCTTCTCATCCTACTCGTGGTGCTCCAATTGCAATCAGCTGCCTGTCGTCACTGCTTAAGGAACCTGTTGTCAGATCGTCGTTTGTTCAGACAGATGGGGTGAAGTTACTTGTACCTTTAATTTCCCCAGCATCCACTCAGCAGTCTATCCAGGTAACTAAATATCTAATGGAAGTAGTTTTCGCCTTTTCGGTGAAAAAGTCCACTAAAGCAGTCAATAAGTTTCCAAATCATGCAAAGTTCTAAGGGGAAAGGTAATGGCTAGACAGACACTCTGGGGGAAATAACTTCATTTTCAAATGACTGACTACGAAATCTATTGATTTATATAGCTCCCTTATTCTAAAATGTGGGCTGAACAAATTAATAAACTTTGAAATAGTTCTGTTTCAGTTTTCAGAAGGAAGAAGCACCGCTCTTTTTTTTTCTTTGTCATAATTTCGCAGTACCTAATTCATGTGATTTGTGTGCTTTCAACCGACAGCTTCTGTATGAAACATGTCTCTGTGTCTGGCTTCTGTCCTATTATGAACCTGCAATAGAGTACTTGGCAACATCGAGGACAATGCAAAGGCTCACGGAAGTGGTTAAAAGCTCGACTAAGGAAAAGGTGAGCAACGTTCTCTTTTGTGACTTGGTCATTGCTATCCTGCAATTACTTAAAAGATCATAGGACATGGTTTGGTTGATCAGTCAGAATCTCTGTCACACAATACCGAGACTTTTGTTTCTTTTATTTGTTTTGAATCATTAATTTGCATAAATGTGGTGCGATGCACTTGTTTAATGATCTGACGGTATTTTTGTCTTACAGGTTGTCAGGGTGGTCATATTGACATTCAGGAACTTGCTTCCAAAAGGTACATTTGGTGCCCAGATGGTTGATCTCGGACTCCCACATATTATCCACAGTCTAAAAACACAAGCATGGAGTGACGAGGTAAGACAACTGAAATGCTTGTTAGCTGTTCTGTGGAACATGAATCTCTTAATTTTCTGCTAAATCTGGTGATATAAGTCATAAGTGATGCCGGTAACATTAGATGTGTGTTTTAGTATATGGTGATAGTTAAACCCTTTAAATTCTGAATTTGTAAAGGACTTGCTGGATGCACTGAACCAACTAGAAGAAGGGCTTAAAGACAAGATCAAGAAATTGAGTTCTTTTGACAAATATAAGCAAGAGGTGCTTCTTGGCCATCTTGACTGGAACCCAATGCACAAAGAGGCCAATTTCTGGCGTGAGAATGTTACAAGCTTTGAGGAGAACGACTTCCAGGTATTCTTCTCTTCTGAACACCCACTTGTAGTGCTTGGAGCGGGCTGGTTCAATCCTGTTTTGGCCCTTCACAACAACCCTAACCACTTGCTAAACTTGTGGATGCAGATACTCAGGGTCCTCCTCACAATCCTGGACACGTCAAGTGATCCAAGATCATTGGCGGTGGCATGCTTTGATATCTCACAGTTCATACAGTACCATGCAGCAGGGAGAGTGATAGTAGCAGACCTCAAGGCAAAAGAACGAGTGATGAAGCTGATGAACCACGAGAACGCTGAGGTGACCAAGAACGCTCTCTTGTGCATTCAGAGGCTTCTCCTGGGTGCTAA
>NC_025695.1:3331039-3347434 GCF_000633955.1 Camelina sativa | reverse complement strand
ATAAGTGATGCCGGTAACATTAGATGTGTGTTTTAGTATATGGTGATAGTTAAACCCTTTAAATTCTGAATTTGTAAAGGACTTGCTGGATGCACTGAACCAACTAGAAGAAGGGCTAAAAGACAAGATCAAGAAATTGAGTTCTTTTGACAAATATAAGCAAGAGGTGCTTCTTGGCCATCTTGACTGGAACCCAATGCACAAAGAGGCCAATTTCTGGCGTGAGAATGTTACAAGCTTTGAGGAGAACGACTTCCAGGTATTCTTCTCTTCTGAACACCCACTTGTAGTGCTTGGAGCGGGCTGGTTCAATCCTGTTTTGGCCCTTCACAACAACCCTAACCACTTGCTAAACTTGTGGATGCAGATACTCAGGGTCCTCCTCACAATCCTGGACACGTCAAGTGATCCAAGATCATTGGCGGTGGCATGCTTTGATATCTCACAGTTCATACAGTACCATGCAGCAGGGAGAGTGATAGTAGCAGACCTCAAGGCAAAAGAACGAGTGATGAAGCTGATGAACCACGAGAACGCTGAGGTGACCAAGAACGCTCTCTTGTGCATTCAGAGGCTTCTCCTGGGTGCTAAATACGCTAGCTTCTTGCAAGCTTGATGGGACTTGCATGTTTCTTTCAGTATAGCGGAATGCAACCACACAACACACAGATTGTTTGTGTTTCCTTTTTCCCCTGTCCAAAACAAAAATCTTGCTCCAAACTCCTGCATGCTATTCTTTTCTTTCTTTCGATTCTACATATTCCAAGACCATCATCTGTTTATTACTTTCCCTGGAGAATCTGCTATTTGTGTGATTAAATAATTTCTGGGTTGTTTTTTTTTTGTATTTATTTATTCAATAAAGAAACCTTAAGGAAGGAAGAATGCTATTGTTGCAGAGAGACACTTTAAGGCCAGTTTGTTTGTATGATGTGAGAGCTTCAGCTTTTATGGAGATGAGATTACCTTTTGATTTACTCTGGTTAGGCATGTTTAATTAGATTCAGCATTCTCCACAACTGGCTATATTGAAACACATTAGTTTGTTTCGTCTAATTTTATTACAAAACATAATGTCATACATACATACACAAACACATTTATGCTTCCTTTTACAACTGAATCATCACATCTATAACAACTGCTTCATGGGTTCTAACAAGTAAGAAGAAACATATTATTCATTATCAGCTTGGTATACTGAAGAGCTTACAAAGAAGAAGATGAATTGAATCACTTGATGAGAATGCATCTTGTCGGTGCTCCTTCCGCTCCAACCAATCTCAACGGTAAGCAATGAAGCGAGTATGTTCCTACCTCCACACCATCCAGCTTCAGCGCTTCCACAGGGATTATATCCTGAAATCATCATGTGTATCTCACACGTTTAGATGTCGTTTCGCCTACCTATCTAACGAACTATCTCTCTCACTTTCTTGTTCAGTGAGATATAGCTATAAAAGGTAAATGAATACTTTATTTTTTATATAGAGAAAGATATACTCACCCGTCCCTTAAGAATAACCCTGTGTGTTGCAGGTGATTCCTCAAAAGCAGCAAAGGAAAGATAGTCAAGCCCTGGATTCCACAATGCAGAATATATAACCGGATTCAGAAAATGTAATACAAGCTAAAGAAACACAATGAACATAAAGAAAAGCTAAACATGTCGTACCAATAAGTTTGATGTCAGTATTCTCAACCAACCATTTCGCCCCATCAGTCACGAACCCAGCAAAGCTTGAATCAAACTCTTTCTTAAACATAAGCCGCCTGGATTTTTCAACCACAGAGAAAACAAGAGTTAGAGTAAGCCACGAGTTCACAGTAACATTTTGGTAAAACACACACTCTTAATATATATTGAGAGACTTACTTGTCAGTGTTGGAGGTTCTAAAGAGCACACGACGAACACCTCTTTGAATATGAAGCGATTCCATAACCTCAGCTAATTATAATCCAACCAAACCCAAAAACAAAACATAAAGCATTAAGACAAAGATCCATAATTTCAAATCATCAACTGGTTACAAAAAGTTAAACAAACTCACCAGTAATGTTCTTGTCTCTAGGAACATCAACCAACAGAGCAGGACCTTTACACAAAAAAAACCCAATTTCAACAAAACTTTAACTTACGAAGACGACAAAACAAAAAGTTCAAGAAACAAGATATATACCGTTAAGGACTTGGAGGTCGAGTGAATCGGTATCAAAACCAGCGTCGTAATAATTGTCCCAGAAGTGACCTGGAGCATCCACGTGAGTTCCTGAGTGAACAGATAGTTTCATCTCCGACACGTTGGCGAAAGATCCGTTCTTCATACTCGCGGCTAATCTCAGGAAAGACTCTCCCAATCCTTCGGAAGATGACCAAGCTGGCATCTCCGGCGTGTAACGGTGGCTGATGTCGTATATCTTACCTCCTTCATAAACCTCTCGGCGGATTGGTTTCGGATCATCGGAGCGGACGAGGCCGAGGAGGGAAGAAGAGAGGGAGAGTGTAACGGCGAGGATGAAGAGAGGGAGATTGGGGATGGAGCGGGTCATTGTTTCGGGTCGGCGGGTTAACGGGTTCAACTCAATCAATCAAAGCTTTCAGCTTAAATAAGAAAGTCTTCTTTGACTTTTCAGTTTTGCTAAACCGTCTATATTGACAAAAAGTATATAATATTTGCAATATATCTATATTGAAAATATTCATATTTTCATTTTTGATAGTATATTATATTTGCTTGGTTTTTAACTATCCACGTTTCTTTTCAGATATAAGAAAAATTAGAATTTTTTTTCGTTACGGAAGAAAACAATTATTTAATTGAGAGTTAAGGAAATTGAATTGGATTTTGATGAGTGCAAGACATATATATATATATATATGTAGTGTGTCATGTTGAACTTCATTACTAGCAAGACATAAATACATGTACAGAGCTTCATTGCTTGATGTTACTTTACTAGTTTACTTATTGATTCTAAGTAAATTGTGTGCTCAAGTCTTTAAAAAATGATTTTGCCTCCAATATTATGTGTCTAATGACTTCTTACTCTGTCTCCGAGTAACCAGACAGCATAGTTGTGTGATTACATAAACACAGATCAACAGAACAAAAGACAAAACACTCTTAATAGGATATCAACTGTAGTCACAATCATGATACACAAAAACTAAAAAGATGTAAGATATATCAACTGATGAATGTAGAAGTCGAGAGATATATGATACAAGAATCTTAATACAACAAAATGGTAGGCGGCGGCATGAGATTTTTTTTAATCAGTTTTTAGAAGAAGATTGGAAGATAAAAACCGCAGTTAGAACACCAACCAATGCTGTAACTGCCAAAGCAACCGTAGGCAATGGACTTGCTACTCCAAAATTCTGAAAGACAAAAATCAAATCTTGAGTTATTATTATGGTTTTCTTACACTTTCTCAAAGTTTCTCATTTTAATTTCAGAAGCGAAATTCTCAGATTTTGATGTGTATACTACATACCTCAAGAAGTCCTTTACCAGTGGTAATCTCAACAGTAATGGCAACAGCAAAGCCAATCATGGCGCCACGACCAAGCCATATGTCCAAACCGCTGCTTCCTTCTGTGCTTTGCTCACTTCTTATTGAAACTGATGCTGCTCTGTTTCCTCCTCTGCGAGTCATACTCAACTTCACTGGTACTGAAACGGACAAAGACAATACACAAAATCACAAAATGAAAGAAACAAATTTTCATATCTTTCCCCAGATTTACTCAGCTAACCAAGGCAATTGCACAAAGCTACTTCAAAAAACGAATTAAGTCTCTCAAAAGAATCCAAACCTCCAAAAACGAAGCTGCTTAGGGTGCCCAGAAGCCCCAAATTTCAATCGAAAACTTAAATTCAGAGAATTGCATATAGAGAATTGCAATAGGGGCAAAGGAAGACGTACATAGAGGAGAACCAGAAGCGAAGGTGGATCTGCTTCCAGCAAGTTGCGGAACATGAACCCGACAAGTAGTAGAACTATGGTTTGGGATTGTGGCTAGCTTTATTGCGCCAGAATCTGGTCAGATAATAATAATAATAATAATCCCAAACTAGTCAGATACATTACAGAGACGAGTACTACTAGAGGAAGCGAGAAAGAGAGAGTTACTGGGAAGAGAGAAAGCGAGAGACGCAGAGACTTGAGATAAGGCCATCTTCTTTTTTATCACAACACTCTTCTTCTTCTTCCTTCTTCCTTCTTCCTTCTTCCTTCTTCCTTCTTCAACTAAAATCCTTCGTCTTCCTTTCTCAGAATTATCTGTTCTAGCTGACGACACGTGTTTTCTCTCCACTCATTCAAGTTCGTATCTTGTTTCATTGAGCTAAACAGTTTTTACAAAACCGGCAGCGTTTCGTAAACTAATGCAAAACCGAACCATATCTGAACCAAACCAAACTAATTTTACCGGATTATGATTTAACCTACCGAATCGAATTTTAACCCAAGCCTATTAAGTTCAGCTTTAATTTTACGGTTTTCATTTTTTCAAGTGTTTTTTTACGAAAGTGTCTTCGAGGAATTGATCAGGAAAAAACAAATTATTCAGAGAAGAAAGAAGCACTCATAATAGAACTAGAAACCATAAAGTTTGAACATCAAAGAGACAACTACTCTCAAGTCTCAACGTAACCAAAACTTGTAAGGAAAGCCAAAATAACATTATTGCCTAAACCAACAAACAACGTCAAATCCTCACTCGTGAAATTTAAGCTTCAAGATATTCAAGAATCAACAACACAACAAACTAGAGCTTGAGGAAAACGAATTCCTCAACCGCTGGGATTTCCCCAATCTTCTTTAGTGTATCCTTGCTTGGTTGATCGTCTACTCCAATCGCCATAATCGCTTGCTTCCTCGGTGCGATTCTCCCAACGCTCATGAAGTTAACGTTGACGTTAGACTCTCCCAAGATGCTTCCGACTGTTCCGATCATACCAGGTTGATCCACCTGCCTGCACAATATGATACTACCTTCAAGAGTCACATCTACCTCAAACGATCCAACCTTTGTCAAATGGGGAACTCCGTCTTTAACCCTTCCTTCCACTTTCACCTCTCCTGATTCAGACAACGAACTGGCGAATTTGGACTCCACGTTGCCTAGCTGGACAGTTATTGTCTCCAACGGGCTCTCTGGTGAACCATCCAAGAGAACACGTTCCTCTGAGAGTCTGAGACCTCTCTGCTTGGCTGTGAAGTCAGCGTTGACCAAGTTGACATATACGTCGGAGATTGGCTCGATGATTCCCTTGGTGATCATGGCTCTTAGAAGTCTGGTGTCAAGATCGTCAGTGGCTCTTGCTGAGGCGTATGTGATTTTCACGTTTTTCACACCGCTTCCTCCGGCCACCAATTGCACTGCCAGTCTTCCTAGTTTCTCGGCTAGAACCACATATGGTTTCAACTCGGTTAGAACCTGCAGATAAGAGTGTGATGTAAGCTTAAGCTTAAACAATTGAAATCTTCCAACTGGAATCTGTTAAGAACAAAGCTATAAACCTGCTAGTCTTAATCCAATTCACATTTCAAAGAGGAGAAGCTTGATTATGAGGCTCTTAGAACAAATCCCTAGAAAACCTACCCTCACTTCAACAATTTTGCCGCACATTAACTTCTCTCTAACCAACTCAGAACACATATAAATTGCTACGTTCATTCCTAGGGTAGCTACAATAGATCTATATAGCAAATAGGCTAATAAGTTTGCCTCTTTGAAACAACACCAAAATGTGTGTATTTTACTAGCACAAGCCAGTGCTCACCTCAGCAGAAACCATAGGTGCATTGACTGCAGTAGCAGCAAGCTCTCCATTCAGAGCTCCAACAACAGCTTCAGCAATTTCGATGGCAACTCCTTCCTGTCATAGCCAAAACACCAACTAAATAACAGAAGCCAAACAGCAAACTCAAGATTAAATATCACCTTAACCGTAAAATGAATTGCACACCTGAGCCTCCATAGTGCTGGCTCCAAGATGAGGTGTCACAGTGACCCTCTCGTGCTGCACGAGCTTGCTGTCTTTAGCCGGTGGCTCTTTTGTGAAAACATCAAGTGCAGCCTGAGCAACAATGCCAGAATCCAGAGCTCTCACTAACGCGTCTTCGTCAATAACACCCCCACGAGCAACATTGACGATGCGAACTCCCTTCTTCATTTTGGCAAAGGTCTCGTCGTTTAGTATCTTCGATGTTGTTGGCGTAAGTGGCATGTGAAGAGATATAAAATCAGCAGTGGCGAGGGCTTCATCAAAGCTCACTAAATCAACACCAATGGCGTGTGCACGGTCTGCTGGGGCATAGGGATCATGAGCAATCACACGCATACCAAGACCCTTGGCACGTCTAGCAACTTCCGTCCCAACCTTCCCGAATCCCAACACTGCAAGAGTCTTGCCCACAAGTGAAACACCCACATACTTGTTCCTCTTCCACTCTCCTGCAATACAAAGATACATCAACAAGTCAGCAAGATTACAGGTCACTCCACACACAAGAATCATCAAACCTCAATTCGGAAAGAAACAGCCAAAAAAGCTTAATCCAATGTCACAATCCTACAACATCGTCAACAAAAACAGTACAGGAAAAGGAAAGCTCATGATATAAATTTGTAAAGTCAAGATGCCATCAATCACAGGTATTAAAAAATAACAAAACCAATAATAAATACTTCGCCAAAGTATGGAAGGTAGGAGATGAATCAAAAAATACTAACCAGCCTTAACAGAAGCATCAGATTGAGCTACGTTCCTAGCCATGGCGGCCATAAGAGCGATTCCGTGCTCAGCAGCAGCGATGGTGTTGGCCGTCGGGGCGTTGACAACCAAACAACCAAACTCAGTCGCTGCACTCAGATCCACGTTGTCGATCCCAACACCAGCGCGTCCAACAACCTTCAACCGTCCGCGAGACGACTCGAACACCGCACGGTCAACCTTAGTGCCACTCCTCACGATCAACGCATCACAGAGGGAGATCTTAGTGTTGAGATCCTCTGGAGTCATGTTATACGAACAGTCCACATTAGCGAAAGCCTCCAAAACCTTTAAACCAGCCTCACCGAGCTTCTCAGCAACAAGGATCGTAGGTCTAGATCCATCTCCAGCGGTGCACGAAATGAGAACGAACCGCCGGCGAAGAGTATTGCGTCCACGGTTAGGGAAAGCGACGGAGATCGCGGATGGGAGAGGCGATCTGGAGGAGAGAGTCACGTTCTTGAAAGAATTGGTGGCGACTGAGATCGAGGAAGCTGCGGCGGCGGCGGCGGCTGACATTGCTACCGCTTTAAGTGTGGTGAGAGTGAAAAAAAAATAGTTGGTGGCTGAGTATACAAAACAGACGAGGGAGAGAGATCTAAAAGTTGTTTTTATAGTCGGCTCAGGGGTTTGGTGTGATTGTGATATACTTTACTTGGAACAAGGCGATGGCATCTCACGCGCATTTTTCTCGCGAGTGTGATTTACTTTTGGGTTTTGTGATTTCCTATTGTTGCGTTTCATCTTTTACCGGAACAAAAAAAATACGCAAACGAAGAAAAAAATGATTTGGGGGAATGTAAACTTTGAAGAATAGTCAACTTTTATTTACATATTTTTTACAAGTATCTTACAATTGATATCTCTGACCAAGAAAAAAAAAACAAAGAATAAGATCTTAAATTTATTACGACCAAATCGAATCTACCGGAAAAAGAAAAAAATATTTACAGCTTCGATTAGATCTTTGGCAATGCAAATAGAGAGAGATTTGGAAACCTTACTGTCTTGTGGTGTGGGGTGTCCTGACGATGTCTGGCAGTGGCAGATCAGTTCCCCGGGTTTGAAATAGTATCTTACAAAGATTTTTTAGTAACATTCAATAATGCAGGTTTATATAAGTAGTTTGTAATAATATTGTGTCGTTGAATCAAAACCTGCGTTAACATTTAAGTATTATGCGTTTATAATTTTAAGACCAAAAGAAACTAATCAACAATATAAATTATTGAATCTAGAGGGGTGATTAGTATTCAGTTGTTGTGTTTAGATCGAAATCCTTTTTGAAATAAAGCAGGAGTTTTGTTATACCTATTTAAACAACAACATTGCAGGAGAGTGCGTGAGTGTCCATGCTTGAAAGCAAGTAGTAGTAATAATAAAGGGTCCGGGACCACCACTAGTAAACGAGCTACGCACTTCTTATTATTTGAAAAGTAATTGAAGACTTCAGATTTGAATTGAATTACTTTTAACATATACCTCTCCAATTTAGTTTTGAGGGCAAGTGGTTCGTTTGTGTCGGCTTACACACCATGACACATGTAAATACAAAAGAACAGTAATGTTATTTGTTGGTGGTCAAATTTCACAGTACTCTATTATGGGGAATATTTGAAAGGATATACTGATGGCTGTGAGTAAGTGTAAGTTATTGGCACGTGAAATATTTGCTTTCGTGTGTTCACAACTGCTTAGATGCATTGTTTTTGCCTTTTGGTAGGTCGACCTGTCCACAACCCATTTACTATTGTTATTCAACGCAGCCGCGCGTGTATTACTGTTTAATTTTCTTAAGCTATACTGTATTATGTATTTTCAGATATATATATATTTTTTTTCTTTTTTTTGTTAAAGAATTGGATCTTTCCTTCTACAAGTATATCTCGAAATATATGTGGCCTAGGTATATGGCACAACGCTATTATTGAACACACGAGTACGAATATAGCCACTTGGTCAACGACAAGGGACTTTTGAATGATGCAAACCGGAAACTAAACAAAAGAGGACAAACTTGCCGATTTTAGTTCATCTTTCACAAATTTTGATTGTAACAATACGACAGCAGGGGACAAACTTGGCGTGTCATTCATATTTATGAAAATATTACCAATCTGTGTCAATAATGTAGATAATGTGACAAACAGTAATGTGTACTTTATATAGATAACAAATTTACATCAAATCGGCAACATCACACTTAAACGGCATATCGCCTCTTGGAAGACGTAGTAGTAGACAAACATTAACAGAACTAAAAGTTATCGATCTCAATTCTGCTAGAACACTGGAAAAGACCGTGATTTCTCACCGAGTTCCCGATCTCCGACCTGGATAACCTGACAAATAAAAGAAATATAGATATCAATTCACAAGTACAACATCATTTTGCATCCTTGCCGGCTAAAATTCTACTCTCCAATATGTTCGTCAAATATCATCAGAAAATGGCATATATAGGCTCCATGTTACTCATAGCCTATGAAATATACCCTATTGTATAATGGAGTGCAGAGAAATCATCATTCGTTACTTCAATGATCCTAGAGTTATAGTGAATAAAGGACTAAACACGGAGCTGTTAAAAGATTCTTACCACCTATACAAATTGATACCATCAATACAATCATTGATTTCATAAACCACCAGTCTCTGTAACAAACTAATTGGTCTTAACATTGAACATAATGATGATTACCATTCCATTATTACAGAGTCTTATGATATCCATATAGCATGTCAACTAATATAGACATATGGACAGAGTCACGAAGCTTAACACAAACTTACTTGATTGTCTAGCAGAAGTTGGCAAGGTAAGCTTTTGCTAAGGAGAGACCAAGCTGGACTTGAGCCTCGGTGGTTAAGTGAAGATTGTCGGGCTTTAGCGGCAATCCCTTGGCATCTACACAGACAACGTTCGAGAGCTTCAGACCCAACTGTGCTTCTCTCACCTTATCTATGTATCCTCCTCCCGATGCTATTGCTACCTGCTTCAACCAAACCACCAAGATTAACCCATGGAAACCTGACCAACCGTTTTCGAAAAGAGAACATTACTTGCAGCAATCCACATTGTAAAAAGGAATCACTTTTTATCACCAAAGCTTCCAAATTCCAACCTTTATAACGATTACATAACCTGCAACTTAGCTCTTCCACCATTAAAAGTACTTATATAGAGATGAAAATGGAAGCTAAATCTCACGAAGAAGACTGCTTAGGAGTTGTAAAACTTCTTGTAGAATCAAGGGCAGAGACAGTAACATCTTTTAACAGAAGAAACAGAACAAAATCTACATAGTTCTCTATAGTATAGAGGAAACAGAACAAAATCAATGAAGCATCAAATGCATTAGACTCATTGTAAAATACGATCAAGGAAGACAAACTCTTTTTAATTCGTTAATGAAAAAGGAGAGAGAGAGAGACCTGAATAATGGGAAGAGAAGGGAGGTTGAGATCATGACGAAGGTTCTTAATCAAACGGTCCATATTGCTCCCGTAGCTCTCAGCGTCATCTATGTTCGACACGTCACTCTCACCTTGATACCAAAGCACCGCCTTGATCTCTTCGCCGCATTTCATGCTCTCTTTCGTCCTCTTAACCATCCTCTCGTACAAGTGACTCCCACGCGCCCACTCTTTTATCGCCGTTCCACCTGAAGCGCACGGAACCAATCCGATCACTGCCGAATCTGTCTCCAACCGTTTCCTAACCGCGTTCGCGAACGCCATCCCTGGACCCACTCCGCACACTTTAGCCGTGTCGATGTCAACGTGGAGCGGCTCGTGCGCTTCTTCCCACCGGAGATCTGCGCTCAGCCGGAGGATTGATGAGTTTGGTGCACATTCCGGTGGGACGGTTTTATCCCATACCCAGCGGTTGTGGTGGTGGTCTTTGACGACACCGCCGCGTCCAGCCATATTGCTTTGCCCGGAGAGAATAAAGATCTGATTTGGCGTAATTGGAGACTGCCTCTCCGGTTTAACTTCGCCGGAAGTAGTAGATCCTCCTTCCATAACTTTGTTATCAGAAAAAGTAAAGAGAGATTCTTTTTTTGTAAAGCAGCAGAGTTGATCGGAGAAGATGATGATGAGGCGTGGACATTAAACGGAAACTTGGTTCGGTTTGGGTTGGTTTGTCGGTGTTTCCGGTAATGTTGGTTTATTTTGGTTTTATTCGTTACGATTATGGATACAGTTGGGATTTTTATTCGATTTATTATTTTAGGTTAACTAGAACCAAAGTACAAAAGGAGTTAGTATTACACAGCTTAAGCCTTAAGCGACAGTAAAGTAAGCAACTGAACACATCTAAACACACACATAACAAATCCACTTTCTATATATTGTAATAAACGACTTTAGGTTACTCGTCAACAGTGATCAACCAATCTTAAAGGCTCACTTTCTCCAACACTTGAACCACTTCTTTCATGGACGGTCGCTTCTGAGGCAAGGAAGAGACACATTCAATCCCTAACCTAAAGCACACGACTGCAGCATCCTCGTGGCGAGACACATCGCTTCTGATTGGACCGTCAATCAACCTCATGAACCGGCCTTTCTCTTCCGTTTCAGAACCGGATAAATTTGAGAACTGATCTATATCTTGATCCACCGAAAACACTTTGCCTGTGAGAAGTTCCAAGAGTATGACGCCGAAGGAATAAACGTCCCATTTAGGGTTTGGTTTCTGGCTCGCTGACCATTCTGGTGGCTGGTACGGTGTTGGTCCAGTGACTTGAGATTCACGCGCCAGTGTCATGAGGCGGTCTAGCCCCAGATCGGTGATGATGGGCTCATTCTCAGCGTTCAAGAGAATGTTATTGGGCTTCATATTACCATGCACGTGTTTCTTCTCGTTGATGTAACATAGTCCTCGAGCCATTCCTCTTGCTATATTGAGCCGTGCCTCGAAACTAAGATGGTTTTGTAATGACGAAGAGCTTGAGCTTGCCTTACCTGTTTTGTGAAGGAACCAAAACGAGTGTTAAAAAGCAATTGATGAGTTCACGAATTAGAGTACTAAACTGTGCCAAAGTGATGGGCGTATGTTAGAGGAGGAGAGTGTGAATTTTGAATCCGTGAGCCTAAAGAAACAGAGGAACTTACTGGCGGAGAAGAAACAGAGGAGGCTGGTATTGGAAACATAGTCGGAGATTAGAAGCTTCTCGTCGTCTCCCCAGCAAAACCCACGAATTCTGACGAGATTTGGGTGTCGAAGCTTAGCAATGGCACGAATCTCCCGCTCAAACTCCTTGAGTTTCGCCGTCGCACAGCACTCAGTCTCGATCCGCCTCACCGCGAACGCCGTGCCGTTCTCCAGCACCGCCTTGTAGACGATTCCGGTTCCGGTTGTTCCCAATATGTAAGCTGATGCTTTTAGTAGAGTATCTAAATCTAGCCGAGTTTCGCCGTCGACTGTAACCAATTGAGTTTGAGGACTCTGTTTTAGTCGCCCACCATCTGTTCGACTAAATGCCTCAACGGTTTGCTGATTCTCTACGTCGCTCTCTGATGTCGATGTCTCGTCGTACCTTCCTCCGGTCAAGATTATGCATGAACCGCATGCCGCTTTTGCATCTGGTGATTCTGTGACTGCGACATCCGCGGTGCTTTGCGTTTGGTGATTAGATTTCTTGGCTTCGTTTTTCTCCAGACAGAACTTAAAGAAGCTGAATCTGCTGGACTCAGGATACCTTCTGCGTTTTCTGACCTGGTATACATAGAGCACAAGTAGACCAATGATAGCTAGACCAGCTATATCTCCAACTGTGATTGCGGCAATGGTGCTTGGCTTTAGCTTGCTTTTTGCTGTTTGGTTTGGTGATTCTGTTAGAGGGTCCTTTGGAGGTGAGCTTCTTGGTTTAACTGCTATTGCAGGTGGGGTAGTTTCAGAGCTATTTGGAGGGTTGGAAAGAGTAGAAGGGATTGAGCAGAGAGTCTTCAATGGCTCCCCACACAACTCTTGGTTACCAGAAAAATATGCGGCCTTTTGGTTAAGTAAAGAAGGGGAAGTAGGGATTGGCCCTGTGAGGTTGTTAAAGGAGAGATCGACTGTGGCATTTGCTGGAAACTTCTCTGCAAAACCTGGAGAAATCTCGCCCAAGATTTTGTTGTGTGATACGTTTAAGTAATGCAGGCTTTTGCCTCCCAAATCCTTGGGAAGAGAGCCGTTGAGAAGATTTGAGGAAAGATCAAGAACCTGTGCTGCTTCGAAACCACTTGGGATATCACCTGAGAATGAGTTCTTTGTCAAGGAAATGACCGTTAAATTCTTCAGAAGTGAGAGGCTGGGAGGAACTTTTCCAGTAAATACGTTAGCTGAGAGATTCAAGAGCTGGAGATTAATCACACTATTGATACTCTTGGGCAAATCACCAGAGAGATTGTTGCTTCCAAGGGAAATATTCTGAAGCTCAGTGACGTTGAAGACCGAGTCAGGGAGTGACCCGTTGAAGAAATTGGTGGACAGATCCAAGATCCTTAGATGCGGCAGAAAGAACAAGTCCGGAGTGACGGAACCCGACAGGTTTTTGTTTGGAAGTACCAAGCTTGTAACTCTGAGCGTGTCTGGAGTGTTAGGCTTCCCAAGCTCCGTGCAGGTGACACCTGTCCACAAGCATGGTGTTGCATCTTCATAGTTCCAGTTGCGTAGAACAGAGAGAGGGTCACTGAGGATGGAGTATTTGAAAGCAAGCAGAAGAACACCATCAGTGTTAAGAGCTTGGAGTTGTGTGGGGACAAGAATAAGGTGGAAGAGGACTGATGAGAACAGGAGATTGCTTCTGTTGGAAGTCATGGTTTTTCAGTTCTTGGTATCTCCCTCTCTAATTATTACATATGGCTATGCATATTCATAGCAGAGAGAAAGAGAGGTTGAACCACNAATTCTTCAGAAGTGAGAGGCTGGGAGGAACTTTTCCAGTAAATACGTTAGCTGAGAGATTCAAGAGCTGGAGATTAATCACACTATTGATACTCTTGGGCAAATCACCAGAGAGATTGTTGCTTCCAAGGGAAATATTCTGAAGCTCAGTGGCGTTGAAGACCGAGTCAGGGAGTGACCCGTTGAAGAAATTGGTGGACAGATCCAAGATCCTTAGATGCGGCAGAAAGAACAAGTCCGGAGTGACGGAACCCGACAGGTTTTTGTTTGGAAGTACCAAGCTTGTAACTCTGAGCGTGTCTGGAGTGTTAGGCTTCCCAAGCTCCGTGCAGGTGACACCTGTCCACAAGCATGGTGTTGCATCTTCATAGTTCCAGTTGCGTAGAACAGAGAGAGGGTCACTGAGGATGGAGTATTTGAAAGCAAGCAGAAGAACACCATCAGTGTTAAGAGCTTGGAGTTGTGTGGGGACAAGAATAAGGTGGAAGAGGACTGATGAGAACAGGAGATTGCTTCTGTTGGAAGTCATGGTTTTTCAGTTCTTGGTATCTCCCTCTCTAATTATTACATATGGCTATGCATATTCATAGCAGAGAGAAAGAGAGGTTGAACCACTCAAGTGATAAGTTGTTCTGGTCACCAAATCTGTGAGATATTGGAGCAATCTCTGAGATGGTGAAGGGAAGAGAGAGATAGAGAGAGAGAGAGAATCTTAAATGAGCCGGAGTTGATGAAAGAAGCTTTTGACTAGACTTGACATGGGACAAGGTGTAGAATCAATGATTCTGGATCACTATTCATCAGTGTAAAACTGTAAATGCCTTTTATATTCGCATATACAAAATTACAAATATTTCTGTCTTTCAGAAAAAAAAAAAAGCAAATTCATGGGAGACAGAATTATTACGATCACCGTTTGCTTTTTGGTTTATTTACTCATTTACTATAAGAAAATACTAAAAATAGTAAACAGTTGAGGAGGTATGTAAAAAGAAAAGTTTATAATTAAAGTTAGTTTTGAGTAGTAAACCCAAATCCTTATTATAATTATCATTAGTAGTTTTACTTATCTATAGTTTTTCCGGAAATTAGGTCTAATAAAAAAGCTTTTAAAGTACAATCACCGACCATTAATAAATGATTGTATGTTAATTTAGTACGTTGGCCATTTTTTAATATACAGTACGTTAATTTAAAAGTTAAAAAAGAAGAAGATCCCGTTATAGGTTTGCCAAAACAGAGGGGTTCGTATGAAATGAACCATACATTAATCAAAAGACAAAACAAGGGACCACCACCAAACTGACTTGTCAGTTATCCTCATCTTTTTATATATATATTATTAAAAAAAAACTATAATAAATTTGGAAAAATGACCTTACAAGTTTGATTTTTGTGTAAAATGTTCACACATCTAAAATTGGCACACTCTCAGTCTTCCAGAAAACTGAAAAAGTTAAAAACATTATTTGGTCAAGAAATTACTCCCGAGTCTAAAAGTGTCTAACAAAGAAAATTATTTAGCCATGTAAACAAATATAATAGAAGTTACAGCTAAAAGTAAAAAAAATAAAAATCTATAGGAGAAAAAATATGAAAGCGACGAGTGAGGAAGGCAACGGCCGCATAGCTTTCAGTGTTGCCCGTCGACGAATATAAAGCATAAAACAAGGCCCGAGTGGTCCAATATTATTTGGTTTTGAGTGAGTCATATAAGAATAAGAATAATTGAAGCGAAATAAACGACAGTCTTGTCCAATAGAGAAGTGGCCAAAACAGTGTTTACACAAACAAACCCAACAGTTTGGTATGTATTTATCAAGGCAAATTGTGAATTAAATTAATTATATGTAGGGTAGATCCAGAGCCGTGCACCAGTTATAGAAAAAGAAGCTATCGCTTCGGGCATCCAATTCTTAAAAAATAATAATTAGGGACATATATTCATTAAGGTTATATAGAAATTATCCCTACGAAAACTATACAAATAGAGGAAAAAATAGGTTTATGAATAATTCTTACAAAATTAGAAACAAAATATGGGCTCTGTCTACAATCTAATTTAAATATGGGCTTAATATGTTAAAATTAAGAAGAATTAGACACACATATGACATATGCTGAAGTTTTTTTTTTACGGCACCTTCCCCTTAATTAACAAACAACTATCCAACTAGGTCTAGGGTTACAAACTTACAATTCAGTTTTGATAGGTCTTTTCTTTTTCGTTGTTAAAGCTTCATCATCTCTTGATTCTAAGGTAACACAATAACAAACTTTTTCTTCAATGTTTCCTCACAATGTTTTATATTTTACTTTGTTGCTTTGGTTAAATGTCTTTTATAAAATTGCATCGTAATCATTGTAAGCTTTTTCTTTACTGCAGTCTGTAGAGCAATGTCTTCAAAGAAAAAAGATCAACCTTGTGGAGCTGATAACAGAAAAAAGAGAAAAATGAAAGATGACCAAGCAAAATCTCAAGAGAACGCTTTATTCAGGTACTTCAAAAAACCTGCAACTTCTGATGGATTTGTAGAAAATAATGATACAAAACATGTGGTTCTTGGAGATGATGGAGTGGATGAGAATATAAATGAGTATCAAAGAGAAGAAGCAGGTGTTGAACCAGAAGATGTCAATGCAGTGAATGAAGAAGATGATGTGAATAAGAATGAACATCAGAAGAGTGATAATCTGAGGGAGTCTTGTGG
>NC_025695.1:3288333-3329938 GCF_000633955.1 Camelina sativa | reverse complement strand
AGAAGATGTCAATGCAGTGAATGAAGAAGATGATGTGAATAAGAATGAACATCAGAAGAGTGATAATCTGAGGGAGTCTTGTGGATTTTTTGACATATATGATCCTGGAAATTGGGAAAACATCAAAAAGGGATGGAATGAGTGGAGGGATTTTATGGTTGTACAAGGTCCATCAAAAAGACTGCCACTTGATCATAATTTTCCCAAAGATAATCTTAAGAGACATTTTTCACATTTGCATTATACAACAGAGATGGGTGATGGAACAAAACAAGATCGACGTTGGCTAGTTTACTCTAAGTCTTTGAACAAGATATTTTGTTTTTGTTGTAAATTGTTCAATCACAGTGACAATAGTCAATTGGCATCTACGGGCTTTAGTGATTGGAGGAATGTTATAAGAAGGCTCAAAGAACATGAATCTAGTCGTGAACACATTTTGTGTATGAAACAGTGGGCTGAACTAGATCTCATGCTGCAGAAGAATCAGACCATTGACAAATATGCTCAAGATGAACTCAACAAAGAGAAAATTCATTGGAGACAAGTGTTGCTTAGGATTATTACTGTGGTAAAAACGCTTGCTAAACAAAATTTAGCGTTTCGGGGAAGCAACGAGAAAATTGGAGAAGAAGGTTGTGGGAATTTTTTAAGTTTTATAGAGATGATTGCTGATTTTGATCCTGTGATGATTGAGCATCTAAGAAGATATAAAGAGGGTGTATCTCGTAATCATTATCTCAGCAACAGAATTCAGAATGAGTTAATAGCTTTGTTAGCCAATGAGATCAAAGGTATGATTGTCAAAAAAATTCAAAGTGCAAAGTACTTCTCTGTGATTCTTGACTGCACTCCAGATATTAGTCATCATGAACAAATGACTGTCATCATTCGATGTGTAGATGTTTCAACAACTTCAACGAGGATCGAAGAATATTTTTTAACGTTCTTAAAAGTTGATGATACATCTGGTGAAGGACTTTTTCTTGAGCTTCAAGCTGTTTTGGCTGCTTTTGATTTAAAAATTGATGATGTGAGGGGACAGGGTTATGACAATGGCTCTAATATGAAGGGAAAGCATAAGGGAGTACAGAAAAGATTTCTTGATATAAATCCCAGGGCGTTTTATACACCATGTAGTTTTCACAGTTTGAATCTTGCACTTTGTGATATGGCAACCATTTCTCCAAAGGCAATCTCATTTTTTGGGATTATTCAGCGTACTTATAACTTCTTTTCATGTTCAGTTAAGCGGTGGAAAATATTTGAAGATCACGTGGATGGCCTTACACTTAAGGCTTTATCACACACTCGCTGGGAGAGCCATGTGGAAAGTGTTAAGGCAATACGGTTTCAGGCTCCTAAAATCATGAATGCGTTAGTGTACATTGCTGAAAATAGTGATGACCCGAAAGAGCAGAGCGAAGCTGAATGTCTTGCAATAAGTGAAACACATGGAATTGGAAGTTTTGAGTTCTTAGTTTCCATGGTTATTTGGTATAATCTTTTATATGTTGTTAACATTGTGAGCAAGAGTTTGTAGTCAGAAGACATGAACATTGATGTAGCTATTTCTCAACTGAAGGGGCTGGTTTCTCATTTTAAAAAATATAGAGAGTCAGGCTTTGAGAAAGCAAAAGTAGAAGCTAAAGAAATTGCAGAATCTTTGGAGATTGATCCTGTATTTCCTAGAAAAGCAAAGCGGGTGATTAGAAAAAAAAGACATTATGGTGAAGAATCAGAGAATGTCGAGGGAAGTGTGACATTATCACCTGAGGAGAGCTTTAGGATTGACTACTTCATCCAAAGCATGGATCAAGCTCTCTACTCACTTGAGACCAGATTTGAGCAATTTCAGAGGTACGAACAAATATTCGGTTTTTTGTTTGATTTGGAAAAATTGCAATCAGCGAGTGATGATAGTTTGATGGTTTCTTGTGCTAATCTTGAAGATAATCTAACTCACAAAAATCAGTCAGATATTGTTGGTAATGATCTTTTCTATGAACTTAAAGTTCTAAGAGAAGCGTTACCAAAAGAGATTAAAAGGCCTATTGAAGTATTAGACTTTTAGAACAGATTTGAAGATTGTTATCCAAACACGTGCATCGTTTATCGAATATTGTTGACGATCCCAGTTTCGGTTGCAACTGCTGAAAGGAATTTTTCAAAGCTGAAGTTGATCAAATCATATCTTCGTTCGAGTATGTCTCAAGAAAGATTGAATGACTTACCTATTTTATCCATCGAAAGAGAATTGGTTAGAGATGTTGATTTCGAAAGCTTGGTTCACGATTTCGTGGAGAAAAAAGGAAAACAAATGTTCAAGAATTAGTACTTTTGTTTTAGTTCGTTTTTTAGTTAGTTTTATTATGAGACATAAGTGGTTAATTTTTGTAGATGTTTTTATTTTATTTAAACCAAGGCATTTTTTTTTGGTTGGCTTCTCATACTTCTGAACGTTCGCACGGCTCTGGGTATATCCATCGATCTCTCGACAGATAAAAACATATGGTATATAGTTTGTTGATTAAGATAATGAACATGCACAAAATATAAATGAATAAGAAAATATAAAAACCTAAACTGCTAAACATTAAGATAAGTTATAATAATTTTAACGTACATAAAAATATTCATGACCGGTTTAGTTGTGTTATTGTTTAAAAAATACGTAATTCGTGTAATCGTTGGAGAAAGTTAAAAACGGTGATCATTAGAAATCTCACATGTGCATTATGAAAGGGGCCTATGGATATGATGGGGATTAAACCTAGTCCACTTTTAAACACACACAAGATAAGATTTTTGGACATAAGTAAAAAATACAATCTATAAAAAGTATATTCATCTGGCTGGTCTTTATAGACATGACGATCACGGGTTCATGTCGTCTTCTCTTTATACTTTTCATTCCTTTTCTTGTTCTTTTTTTTTTTTTTTGGGTTAAATACCCCAGTGCAAAATGTTTTCATATATCATATATTTGGGTGTCGAATGGCAATACTTGGGATGGGTAAAAGAATCAAAAGAGGCCAAAACGAATTCGAAATAAAACTGAACAATTCAAACTATTTTTAATTTTCATTTTTTGAGTTAAAACTTAAAACTATAAGTTTTTGACAAAAAAAGAAGAAGAAGAAGAAGTTATAACTATAAGCTAAACAATTCTAAAGAGATAATTCCCATCCATTCAATGCCTTGTTTTAATTGTCGGAGGCTGATAGCCAATAATGTTAGAGGCCCATGGCCGATCTGATACCCTTTAAAGATAATGTTATCTTTTATCTTAGACAATAGATTAAACTTTACAAAAAAGAAAAAAAAAAACTGTCTTTGAATACTGAGTGTAAGTCTATAACTATAGTATAGATAGACACATAAAAGAAACGTATATGGTGTTAAAGGATTTTACTTTCGCTTTGAACCTTCTGATATGCTTCTTATTTTCTATTAGCATGGTTGTCCAAAGTCCAAAAACGGCTAGGAAGTGGCTCCGCTTTATTTGACAAATGAGAAAAGCCAAAACTTCTGTTTTTAAAAAACCTTCATTAGCCATAATAACTCATAATAGTATAATACTTTATAACAGTTGTTGGATAAACATTTGTAATCGTATTTAATAGTAAAACACATTATACTGTATGTTTTGTATATGATCGCCATTGATATATTTCCGAATTTACTGGATTTTAATTGAAAGCATTATTGAAACTCTTTCGTTTCTTTTTCTGTTGGTTAAAAGCATTATTGAAACTTGTCGACAAAAGATGAGAAACAGACGAGTTTGAGTCTTCTGACCATCACGACCCATTGTTCGACGAATAGCAGCCAAACACTGATCGGAAATATTAAAAGGCTGACCAAACATCACATTCTTCTGTCCCCCAACCAAGAAAAACTTTGAGCTTCATATTGCAAAGCATAACTTATAAACCGGTTGTTCAAAGACTCAAAGATAAACTATAGAGAAGCAAATTCCGAATGTCATATACAGATATAGCTAAAAATTATAAGTTTCCATTTTCCAAATATTCTGCTAGGACATGGATGTGACCGGTAATTACTACTTAGTTGCTAATCTGTGATATCTGACACATGCATGACATATAAAGACATTAAATCTCTCTAACACACCTTAAAAGGTCATGCCTGTGTCCCATATGAATGTTAATACATATGTACTTTTGTTTGCGGCATATGATATATATGCAACAAAAATTGAAATTACCACTAAATTACTTTTTTTTTTTTACTTCTGTTTCCACTATCTTTTCGCTGGCTTCTAACAAAAACTGAAATTACCAATAAACCTTATTTGATATTTACTTTTGTTTCCACTATCTTTTACACTGGCTTCAATTCTCACATCGCATTCTCACTTCCTCTCTTAAGTTAAGATATTTTATTGAATTCAAGGTTTTGAACAATTCTTAACTTCTTTACAAGCTCCAAAGTCCAAACAGTCGTGTATTGGAACAACGTAATGATTATATGAATGTGTGCGTCAGCCGAAAGTTATATAGATGACCACATTAGCGAATTCCAAGAATTCTGCACATATACGTTCAAGAATGATATAGAGAGTGTGGTCAGATTGTACTTACAATATGATCTGTATAACATAACTCTGAACCTGAGAACAAATATTGGTTTGGCACTGAGCCAACAGCCCCCAACATGTACTCTATATGACTATATCTATGTTACTGACTCCTCATTCTACTAGATGTCGTGCTTTTTTTAAAAAGATACATATTCTAATCAAAGTTCTAATTCTTAAATATGACCGTGGTTTTCTTTTATTCTATACTTCAATTCTCATTCTTCTAATCTGAATTTTAGAATTATCAAACATTCATCCAACCACTAGTCGTAAAGAAGTGGTAATCATATATAAAGCCCAAAAGGGGTAACGAATTTGCGACTTTAATGATAAGTATTAACGCCGTGCTATCTTCTTGTCTGGTCCCAAAGAAGTTCGGACGTAGCACCGAGAGTACGTCTCCATATATACCAACTACGCATTTGACTAATTTGCACCACCAATTATATATATATATATATATATATTTATAATCAACGCGCGATGTTCTTGTGTATAATGTCTATTATATATATACATAAATATTCACTGGCGACATATAAATTAGTCTTCCTTAACCTACCACTTACTTTGATAAACATGACACCACACCAAAGAAAGTATGCATATTGACATCTTGTTGTCAAGACAAACACTCGCCTCAAGTTTCATCAACACCAAACATTGTCCAAGTCGTACTTTGTAGTTGGATTTCGCTTTCAGTCACACTGTTTACTTCGAATAAATTTCTGTTTCTTATTTTTTTATCATAGTCCGACTCAAACCTGACACAAGGGCTTAAGGAAACGTATTTTAACACATCAAATCATTCATGAATATTAAAAATGCTCACACAACACATATTTTTTGCCCAATATTATTATATCTTTGACCACTTTCTCATGAAAAATAGTGACACAACATTGAAAAGGCTCACAAACAACAGAAGATTAATTGTCTAATTAAATCGAGTATGTAAAAAGCCTCGAAATTTCATAGATTCAAGCGTCGAGTTTGCTTCCTTCGACATCAACGACGAACCTGTAACGCACATCGTTCTTCTCGAGTCTTTCAAACGCAGTGTTAACATAATCCATCTTCACAACTTCGATCATTGAACTCAAACCCTTTTCCTTACAGAACTCAAGCATCTCCTCTGTCTCTTTCATGCTCCCTATGAAACTCCCGGTTATCACTTTCCTCCCTAATTATATCATCATCATCATCATCATCATCCCCATTTAATTAATAATCCTCAAAAATCACAATCATTAATTAATATTAGTGTTTTATTAAAGTGACTCACCAAGCATAAGCAGAGGAGTGAGAAACTGCAAAGGATTGTTGATGACTCCCATGAGAATGAGCTTCCCATCAAGTTTAAGCAGAGACAAATAAGGCTCAAGTGCGTGATGAACGGGAACCGTGTCAATAACGTAATCCAACGAATCAGCCAATTCGCTCATCTTCGCTTGGTCGGATCCAATCACGTAATTATCGGCTCCAAGATCTTGCAGAGCCTCTTCTCTCTTCTTGTTTGATGAGCTAATGACCGTCACATGGTGACCCATTGCTTTGGCTATTTTCACACCCATGTGACCAACCCCACCTAACCCTAGTATGCCTCCTCTTAGGCCTGGTCGTTTCAGACCGAAGTGGCTTAGTGGACTGTACACCGTCACACCAGCGCATAGTAGTGGCGCAGCCTGCTCAACCGCCATTCCTTCTGGAATCTTCACCACAAACCTGAACACAAAGAAATTGACCCTTTAGCCATAGATACCCTAACCTGTTCCCCAAGAAACCGAAACCAAAACCAAAACCAAAACCTAAAGATCCGTTTGTAATTGTTAAATAAATTCACATTCATATGCAGATATTTGATTTTAGTATTAAAAAGAAACAAAATCTTGAGAATCTTCATGTGTAGTTAGTACAATATGCCAAAATCGTTAGTTGAACAACACCAAGATTATTATTGAATTTCAACTAGAATTAGATTTTAAATCATTGATCAAATAGCACAAGATCACCCGAATCAAATCAAAACCTAAATCAATTAATTTATGAAGATGATAAAGTAAAGAGAAACAAATAAAGAGAAATTACTTTTGGTGAACGACGGTGGCTTTAGCGAAGCCGCCTTGTGTAGGTTGACCATCGATGTAAACATCATTGTAGCTCCAAATCTTCTTGGGACAATACTGTTCCAGATCTCTCTCACAGGGGCTACAACCTCCACAACATCCAACGAGACAACCAACACCGACTATATCCCCTGCGGTGAACTTGCTCACACCTGATCCCACCTCAACTACTTCTCCTACAACCTCGTGCCTGATGGAAAAAACATCCACTCATGCAGTTCAGATTCAATAGTACTAGATTCCCATTTGCATCATCAACAGAAGAAGAAAGAAGAAAGAAGAAGTTGTTACCCAGGAACCATGGGGTAGTTAGACATGCCGAGATCATTTTTGGTTTGATGAAGATCGGTGTGACAGATTCCACAGCAAATGATTCTTATGCGTACATCCTCTGCTCCAGTCTCTCTGTAATAATAAAAAAAAAAACCAAAAGTTAACCAAACTGAAAACAAANAAAAAGAAACAAGAAAATCAAAGATCGATCGAAAGTAAATAAAATGAACCTGAGAGTGTAACTGTAAGGGGAGAGAATCCCAGATGGGTCTCTAGCAGCCCAGCCAGTTGTTTTCCTCTCAGCCTCCATTATTCCCATTCTCTTTTGTTACTTTCTCTCTGTTTGCTTCTTTCTTTCTTGATCTCTCTGCTTTCACTCTTTTGCTGTTGTGATGTGATATTGATAATTTATATATATAGAGAGAAAGTGGGAAACGTAACGCATGCGTATGTGTGATGAAAGAATTGGTGTTTATGCAAAAGCGTATATTTTTGGTGGCTTATATTATTATATTGAGTGTACATTTGTGTATATTTATTGACAATTTTAGTCAAAAGCTTAAGTATCCTTCTAGAAATTATTTTCTTTTTTTTTTGCTTAATCATAATATCATATGTATATGGCTGTAGTTTTGCTGGAAATGTAGGTGTGAAAATATTAAGAAACCATGAAATGAAATATCTTCATATTCTTAATTATATAATAAGAATATAAGGAATTCTTTTAATAACACAATTGTATATTGCCAATTTGAAAATAGCAAAATCCAAAAAGTATAATTTGTTTTTTTTTTTTTTTTAATTTAAAGTGTTGTACTTTGAAAGGAATGAAATAATCCCCTATTGATGTGGACACGTCAGCTAAAAGAGGGTCCACGGGGGTTGGTGAACAAACACCCTTTATGGGGTCTAACCGTCTAAGCGTGTGTTGCTTTGCTCGGTTTACAAAATCATTGTTTGGTTCGGCCACGTGTTGATCAATCAATGCAACTATAGTATTGACGGCCCAGATCATATGTGAATACGCTCCCACTCCCATTGACGGCCCAGATAAAAAAGGATTAAGAAAACAAAATTAGTTTTTTTTTTTGTCGTTCTGCATTGAAACCCTAGCTGGGATTCATTTCTTCATCTGATCTGAAGGTGGTGAGGTATTGCAGAGAAAAAAGGAATATCTGATCTGAGTTGAAAGGGAAAAACAAAAAAAATGGCGTTGGCAGTTTTTCGATCTTGCGTGATGTCAAGAATAACGAACGGTGTGACTCGTAAACTGAAAGAAGCAGCAACCTGTCGGAAGAAACCGGGTTATGTCTACAATAGATCTGACGATCTGAATCATATTGAGTGGGACAACTGGCACTGGAATTGTCCTGCTCGTTGGATTGAAGGTCCGTTAATTGTTTACTAATCCCTTCTTAATTTGGTCTCTCGAATCTCCTCGACTATATGAATATGATGATAGGTTTAGGTAGTAGTCTCTCTCGATCGTTTGTTATAATTAGTATTGTTGCTATTTATTTATGTTGTCTTTTTTTTCCTTGTAATATATTTTGGTTTCGATCTCGATCTCTAGACTCATGCAGGACAATATGGTTACGACGACGAGTATAGGCGTAGCAAAGAAGAATTCAACGACCTTTACGCAAGTGAGCCATTTGCTAGTTTTGTGGATGAACAAGAGAGAAGGGAGAGAGTGCTTGATCATATGTTTTATTGGAGTATAGCTGACAAAATCCCCAAAGATTATCCAGTTGTCAGAGATTCGGAAAAAATGAAGTACATCAGTCCTGGGGTTTATGAAGTCATTCCCCGTCCCCCTGTCGGTCATGGTGATCTTACCATTGATTATCCAGATCCCCCAGTCAGAGTCTATGTCAGGCCAGATGGCTGCACTGCACTGCCTACACCGAGGCTGGGCTTACCATGTATTTTCCCGCGCCGACTCATACTGAATGACTCAATCGACTGCATGCATGCAGAGTTTTAATGTTTCCGTCGACCCTTTATCTTTGTTTCTTGGCGAGAGAAGAGAATGTTCTTTTCTTTTGCTTCTTCGATCTCCACTAGTCGTTCTTCTTCTCTTCTTCTTTTCTCCATCGTTACAAATACAAAATGCACCGAGGATAAAGAACGACGTAGGCGTCGCAAAGATACTTACTAGTCATGAAGAATAATAATATAGAAAAAGAGTGATTTGTTGTTGAAGGTTTGCTTTTACAAAACGAGAATGATGAGTTTGTTGGTAAAAAAGCAAAGTTTGTTTTTTTCTTTCAACTATATAAAATTCTTTACATATGGATTTTAATTTGTAAAATATGTTAGAAATTCAACAGTTTTGCTGATACAATGTTGGTGCAGCACCTTTTCAATCCTTTAAATTTAGTAGTACAATTTTCTTTTAGATGATGCAGAAAGAAAGAGTAACAGTTGAGCAAAATAAAAGAAAGAAAGCACAAAGAGTGTGTGAAAAAAGGCTTCATAAAGCCCAATAACAAAATCGATCGTCCAATTAATATAACATTCGCAAAACCCAAAGAGCGTCACACGCAGTCACAGACAGCAGCATGAGCCGTTTCATGTTTATATGTCGGAGTTTCTTTGAAAATATACACATGAGCGGCCTTTGTGGCTGTAGTAAACATAATTTGTCTCTTCTACACGTCTCTCTTACGACCACACACACACACCTACCTTCAACGTCTCCTCTCTCTCTCTCTCTCTCTCTCTCTCTCATACTATGAGTTAACTAACACACCATTGTTGTCTCCAATTTGAGTTTTTTTCTTTTCTTTTTAATTGAACCCAAACTAAAATATGACAAAGCTTCTAGAGATGAATCATACCCTTTGTTTTGCCACTCGTACCAGGTACAATTTGAAAACTTGCTTATCAGATTGAGATTAGAGTTGTTCAATTCTGTTTCTTCCAATCAAAGCCTCTCTCTTTATCTGAATTGCGTTTTGGGTTTCTCATTTTTATGTATAAAAGAGTGACCTTTTTAGTTGAAATTGTTCAAGAAGTTACTGTTTGATACAATCAAATGGTTCCGTGAATGATTGGGTCAATCAATATGATAGAGATTACAAAGAGAGTCAGATCTAATTGGAACCATGTTTTTAAAACCAGATTGCATAACGAAATGGCCTCTCTTGTTGCAGATTAAACGTAGCAGCAACTTCACCCTTTGTGTTATCTGCTGGTGATGGTAGAGGATATTGCAGCAANCTCCAATTTGAGTTTTTTCTTTTTAATTGAACCCAAACTAAATATGACGAAGCTTCTAGAGATGAATCATACCCTTTGTTTTGCAACTCGTACCAGGTATAATTTGAAAACTTGCTTATCAGATTGAGGTTGACTTGTTCAATTCTGTTTCTTCCTATCAAAGCTTCTCTCTTTATATCTGAATTGCGTTTTGGGTTTCTCATTTTATGTATAAAAGAGTGACCTTTTTAAGTTGAAATTGTATACAACAGTCTGAGGAGTTACTGTTTGATACAATCAAATGGTTCCGTGAATGATTGGGTCAATCAGTATGATAATAAAGATTACAAAGAGAATCAGATCTAATTGGAACCATGTTTTAAAACCAGATTGCATAACGAAATAGCCTCTCTTGTTGCAGATTAAACGTAGCAGCAACTTCACCCTTTGTGATATCTGCTGGTGGTGGTAGAGGATATTGCATCAAAACTTGCTTACCTAATTATCGCTTCAAATTGTGAGCACCTTTCTTTTTATATTCATTGTTTGCATATCTAAATTCACAAAAAGTGGTTTATCACATGATGATTACATTTCTATTTTGTTAAAGTCGATTTTAAGTTTTTTAAGTACAGTACTATGCTACTACCATTAACATTAGTGAACATTATGCAATAATATAGTTGGGAGAATTATATTCATGTTTTCTCATTGCGGTTTTGGTCTCTGGAATCAGTACTTGCTATGCAACACTATCTGCTGTGGTTAAGGAGCACAACACATCAGCTTTTGATGGAAAGGAAGCAGCTTTGCTTGTAGATGAGCTCAGAAACAACTTCAACACTGGCAGAACAAAGAGCTACCAATGGAGAATTTCTCAGCTTCAAAACATTTCCAGGATGCTTGACGAGAAGGAGAAATGTATCACCGAAGCTTTGAATCAAGATCTTTCCAAGCCTGAGCTTGAAGCTTTTCTAGCTGAGGTTTTCTACAGTTTTACTTTCAATGTCCCTTTCCTTGTCTACATTTCAGTTGTTCCACTGTTGAATCACTTTGGTGTCATCTTTGTATTCTCAGATTTCGAATACAAAGTCATCTTGTACGCTTGCAATCAAAGAGTTGAAGAACTGGATGGCTCCAGAGACGGTAACTAGACTGTTATACGCTTTGTTGCTTCATCGAATATGTTTCCATTCTAAACCACTTGCCTCATCTATGGACCTTTCAGGTCGAAACTTCTGTGACAACATTTCCCTCGTCTGCACAAATTGTCTCAGAACCACTTGGAGTTGTTTTGGTTATCTCAGCCTGGAATTTCCCTTTCTGTAAGCTCAGTTTCTTCTTTTGAATTTTTTTGTCTCATTAGTGGAAATCTAAAGTTTTATATGTCTTCTTGGTGTTTTTCTTTTTCCCAGTATTGTCTGTTGAGCCAGTCATTGGAGCTATTTCAGCTGGTAATGCGGTTGTGCTAAAACCTTCTGAAATTGCTCCAGCAACATCTGCTCTTTTAGCAAAGTTGTTCAGTGAATACTTGGACAAAACAACAATCAGAGTTATCGAAGGAGGAGTCCCTGAAACAACGGCACTACTGGATCAAAAATGGGACAAGATATTCTTCACGGGTCTGTCCTCTCTTTCTCGCTCTGTTTCTTTTAAGAATCTTTGAAATTTTGATTAGGCTCTCAAGAAAACATGATTTTAAATAGTTAAAAGTGTTTTTTAGGTGGAGCAAGAGTTGCTGGCATTATAATGGCTGCAGCTGCGAGGAATCTTACTCCAGTGGTTCTAGAACTTGGTGGAAAATGCCCAGCTCTTGTTGATTCAGATGTTAATCTACAAGTTAAGATCTATCTCAGCTTCTAAAGTATAAAATAAATAAATAAATGCAAGTTGCATACACTAATCTTGGTGTTGTGATTCAAGGTGGCTGCTAGGAGGATTATCGCAGGGAAGTGGGCTTGTAACAATGGACAGGCTTGCATTGGCGTCGATTACGTGATCACAACAAAGGATTTTTCATTGAAATTGGTAAAGGCTACTTGATATAAAAGCCAATGAATCACAATGCTCTATTTGTTTCTTTCGAGTTTGCTGATACAAATCATGCAGTACAGATAGATGCTCTGAAGACTGAACTGAAGACATTTTTTGGGGAAACACCATTAGAATCAAAGGACCTGTCACGGATTGTGAATTCTTTCCACTTTAAACGGTTGGAGAGTATGTTAAAAGAGAATGGAGTCGCCAACAAAATTGTTCATGGAGGCCAAACGATCGAAGAGAAGCTGTGAGAGAAAATGTTTGCATTCGATTAAAATTTTGTTCATGTGGGATCAAAACTAACTAATCACGTATTCTGTAATTTCTTTTACAGTAAAATATCTCCAACGATAGTAGTGGATGTGCCGGAAGCATCTTCCATAATGCAAGAAGAGATATTTGGACCATTACTTCCTATAGTTACCGTTGAAAAGATTGAAGATGGCTTTCAGGTTATACGTTCAAAGCCAAAGCCTTTAGCAGCGTATCTCTTCACAAACAACAAAGAGTTGCAGGAACAATTCGTGCAGAGCGTGTCTGCTGGAGGAATTAGCATCAATGACACTGTCTTACATGTACTTACGTCTTTTGTCATATAAAAGTAATGTTCTGTTTACCATTATGCTAAGCTCTCATTAAAGATGGTATGTTTTCTCTGCAGGTAACTGTAAAAGATCTACCATTTGGAGGGGTCGGGGAGAGCGGGATTGGGGCTTACCATGGCAAATTCTCGTATGAGACGTTTAGCCACAAGAAAGGTGTTCTTTACCGAAGCTTTTCCGGGGATGCGGATCTTAGATATCCTCCTTACACACAGAAAAAGAAGATGGTGCTGAAGGCTTTGCTCTCTTCAAACATATTTGCTGCCATTTGGGCTTTCTTTGGGTTCTCTCAAGACTCTTCATGATCACATGTGATAATCACTGTAACTTGATGGCATTATACAAGCTTATAAAGTTGAATACTTCCATAGAGATATAAAGGATCAATGTGAAAATTAGGTTATAAATAAAAATGCTTATATTTACTTTACATATCATTTGAGTTCATCTTCGGTTAATGTATATTTTAAACTCTATAAGTGAGCAACGAGCAAACTGTCGTGGCATTCCCACAGCTCGTTCCATTATGGTGGATATAAATTGAACAAAATCAAGTATTAATTATGGCCACACCAAATTACAACAGAAAGATCAGTTCGGTCAATCCCTCGATTCCTCCAAATTACTACACCAGTCACCCTGTTGTACACCAGCTTAATTCTCCACATAGGCTAGCCAAATCTAACATGTTATAGCCTCTATAGTCTAGGAACTATTTTTTGTTTGTTTGTAAGAGAGATATTTTACATAACCGAAATTGTAGTAGTACTGATTAGAACAACTGTTGCAACCGGGAAACTATATTATTGAATTCCCGATATGATGGAGATTTGAGATCTAGTATTCATAAATAGAAAAGGCAAATTGGTTAGGACTTAGAACCCTTTAGGATAAAGATCAAAATGTCAAGCATAAATTTATGATTTATCTAACACATCACAGTCCCTAGTAAATTATCAAACATAAATTTTCAATTTAATATGTTTGGTAACGAACCCATTGTTAATATGGTTCCCCACAACCATATATTATCTCTTCTACATTAGTATACTAGTAGATATATACATTGAGATCTGCGCACCATTCTTCCGCTTTAAATTATAACCAAACATATCGAATATAATTTGCATTGTGTTGCGCCCCATCCCATAATGACTTACATCTACTCCTCCCATTCCCATATTCAGTTTATCTTGGATAAGATGAAATAGCATTTAATGTCTTAATATCACGCGAAAGGAAATGGGAAAAAATCCGAAAATAAGTCATCTCATTTTTTTTTGCCTATTTAATTCATCTAGTTATTAAATTTCTCAAAAAATACTTGGTTTAATTTCCGTTGTCTNAACGGCACTACTGGATCAAAAATGGGACAAGATATTCTTCACGGGTCTGTCCTCTCTTTCTCGCTCTGTTTCTTTTAAGAATCTTTGAAATTTTGATTAGGCTCTCAAGAAAACATGATTTTAAATAGTTAAAAGTGTTTTTTAGGTGGAGCAAGAGTTGCTGGCATTATAATGGCTGCAGCTGCGAGGAATCTTACTCCAGTGGTTCTAGAACTTGGTGGAAAATGCCCAGCTCTTGTTGATTCAGATGTTAATCTACAAGTTAAGATCTATCTCAGCTTCTAAAGTATAAAATAAATAAATAAATGCAAGTTGCATACACTAATCTTGGTGTTGTGATTCAAGGTGGCTGCTAGGAGGATTATCGCAGGGAAGTGGGCTTGTAACAATGGACAGGCTTGCATTGGCGTCGATTACGTGATCACAACAAAGGATTTTTCATTGAAATTGGTAAAGGCTACTTGATATAAAAGCCAATGAATCACAATGCTCTATTTGTTTCTTTCGAGTTTGCTGATACAAATCATGCAGTACAGATAGATGCTCTGAAGACTGAACTGAAGACATTTTTTGGGGAAACACCATTAGAATCAAAGGACCTGTCACGGATTGTGAATTCTTTCCACTTTAAACGGTTGGAGAGTATGTTAAAAGAGAATGGAGTCGCCAACAAAATTGTTCATGGAGGCCAAACGATCGAAGAGAAGCTGTGAGAGAAAATGTTTGCATTCGATTAAAATTTTGTTCATGTGGGATCAAAACTAACTAATCACGTATTCTGTAATTTCTTTTACAGTAAAATATCTCCAACGATAGTAGTGGATGTGCCGGAAGCATCTTCCATAATGCAAGAAGAGATATTTGGACCATTACTTCCTATAGTTACCGTTGAAAAGATTGAAGATGGCTTTCAGGTTATACGTTCAAAGCCAAAGCCTTTAGCAGCGTATCTCTTCACAAACAACAAAGAGTTGCAGGAACAATTCGTGCAGAGCGTGTCTGCTGGAGGAATTAGCATCAATGACACTGTCTTACATGTACTTACGTCTTTTGTCATATAAAAGTAATGTTCTGTTTACCATTATGCTAAGCTCTCATTAAAGATGGTATGTTTTCTCTGCAGGTAACTGTAAAAGATCTACCATTTGGAGGGGTCGGGGAGAGCGGGATTGGGGCTTACCATGGCAAATTCTCGTATGAGACGTTTAGCCACAAGAAAGGTGTTCTTTACCGAAGCTTTTCCGGGGATGCGGATCTTAGATATCCTCCTTACACACAGAAAAAGAAGATGGTGCTGAAGGCTTTGCTCTCTTCAAACATATTTGCTGCCATTTGGGCTTTCTTTGGGTTCTCTCAAGACTCTTCATGATCACATGTGATAATCACTGTAACTTGATGGCATTATACAAGCTTATAAAGTTGAATACTTCCATAGAGATATAAAGGATCAATGTGAAAATTAGGTTATAAATAAAAATGCTTATATTTACTTTACATATCATTTGAGTTCATCTTCGGTTAATGTATATTTTAAACTCTATAAGTGAGCAACGAGCAAACTGTCGTGGCATTCCCACAGCTCGTTCCATTATGGTGGATATAAATTGAACAAAATCAAGTATTAATTATGGCCACACCAAATTACAACAGAAAGATCAGTTCGGTCAATCCCTCGATTCCTCCAAATTACTACACCAGTCACCCTGTTGTACACCAGCTTAATTCTCCACATAGGCTAGCCAAATCTAACATGTTATAGCCTCTATAGTCTAGGAACTATTTTTTGTTTGTTTGTAAGAGAGATATTTTACATAACCGAAATTGTAGTAGTACTGATTAGAACAACTGTTGCAACCGGGAAACTATATTATTGAATTCCCGATATGATGGAGATTTGAGATCTAGTATTCATAAATAGAAAAGGCAAATTGGTTAGGACTTAGAACCCTTTAGGATAAAGATCAAAATGTCAAGCATAAATTTATGATTTATCTAACACATCACAGTCCCTAGTAAATTATCAAACATAAATTTTCAATTTAATATGTTTGGTAACGAACCCATTGTTAATATGGTTCCCCACAACCATATATTATCTCTTCTACATTAGTATACTAGTAGATATATACATTGAGATCTGCGCACCATTCTTCCGCTTTAAATTATAACCAAACATATCGAATATAATTTGCATTGTGTTGCGCCCCATCCCATAATGACTTACATCTACTCCTCCCATTCCCATATTCAGTTTATCTTGGATAAGATGAAATAGCATTTAATGTCTTAATATCACGCGAAAGGAAATGGGAAAAAATCCGAAAATAAGTCATCTCATTTTTTTTTGCCTATTTAATTCATCTAGTTATTAAATTTCTCAAAAAATACTTGGTTTAATTTCCGTTGTCTTTAAAAACCTTCATTTTATTAATAACGGTATATCTATATTTACGATATAACGACTGTTAACTCTAATGACGGAAATGTTAACCAGGATTAAAATATAACCCACGTGGTTAATTAGAGGGAACTAAAAACATTATTGCCCTCTTCTTCTTCTCCAAATCGATTTTGAGTTTTAGAACCCTAGAATCCTAAACATTACAGTTGAAATTAACAATAGTTTCATATCTCATCTATCAGTCGATTCTTGCAACGAACACACCAAACAATCAACCAGNCAGCTTCTAAAGTATAAAATAAATAAATAAATGCAAGTTGCATACACTAATCTTGGTGTTGTGATTCAAGGTGGCTGCTAGGAGGATTATCGCAGGGAAGTGGGCTTGTAACAATGGACAGGCTTGCATTGGCGTCGATTACGTGATCACAAAAAAGGATTTTTCATTGAAATTGGTAAAGGCTACTTGATATAAAAGCCAATGAATCACAATGCTCTATTTGTTTCTTTCGAGTTTGCTGATACAAATCATGCAGTACAGATAGATGCTCTGAAGACTGAACTGAAGACATTTTTTGGGGAAACACCATTAGAATCAAAGGACCTGTCACGGATTGTGAATTCTTTCCACTTTAAACGGTTGGAGAGTATGTTAAAAGAGAATGGAGTCGCCAACAAAATTGTTCATGGAGGCCAAACGATCGAAGAGAAGCTGTGAGAGAAAATGTTTGCATTCGATTAAAATTTTGTTCATGTGGGATCAAAACTAACTAATCACGTATTCTGTAATTTCTTTTACAGTAAAATATCTCCAACGATAGTAGTGGATGTGCCGGAAGCATCTTCCATAATGCAAGAAGAGATATTTGGACCATTACTTCCTATAGTTACCGTTGAAAAGATTGAAGATGGCTTTCAGGTTATACGTTCAAAGCCAAAGCCTTTAGCAGCGTATCTCTTCACAAACAACAAAGAGTTGCAGGAACAATTCGTGCAGAGCGTGTCTGCTGGAGGAATTAGCATCAATGACACTGTCTTACATGTACTTACGTCTTTTGTCATATAAAAGTAATGTTCTGTTTACCATTATGCTAAGCTCTCATTAAAGATGGTATGTTTTCTCTGCAGGTAACTGTAAAAGATCTACCATTTGGAGGGGTCGGGGAGAGCGGGATTGGGGCTTACCATGGCAAATTCTCGTATGAGACGTTTAGCCACAAGAAAGGTGTTCTTTACCGAAGCTTTTCCGGGGATGCGGATCTTAGATATCCTCCTTACACACAGAAAAAGAAGATGGTGCTGAAGGCTTTGCTCTCTTCAAACATATTTGCTGCCATTTGGGCTTTCTTTGGGTTCTCTCAAGACTCTTCATGATCACATGTGATAATCACTGTAACTTGATGGCATTATACAAGCTTATAAAGTTGAATACTTCCATAGAGATATAAAGGATCAATGTGAAAATTAGGTTATAAATAAAAATGCTTATATTTACTTTACATATCATTTGAGTTCATCTTCGGTTAATGTATATTTTAAACTCTATAAGTGAGCAACGAGCAAACTGTCGTGGCATTCCCACAGCTCGTTCCATTATGGTGGATATAAATTGAACAAAATCAAGTATTAATTATGGCCACACCAAATTACAACAGAAAGATCAGTTCGGTCAATCCCTCGATTCCTCCAAATTACTACACCAGTCACCCTGTTGTACACCAGCTTAATTCTCCACATAGGCTAGCCAAATCTAACATGTTATAGCCTCTATAGTCTAGGAACTATTTTTTGTTTGTTTGTAAGAGAGATATTTTACATAACCGAAATTGTAGTAGTACTGATTAGAACAACTGTTGCAACCGGGAAACTATATTATTGAATTCCCGATATGATGGAGATTTGAGATCTAGTATTCATAAATAGAAAAGGCAAATTGGTTAGGACTTAGAACCCTTTAGGATAAAGATCAAAATGTCAAGCATAAATTTATGATTTATCTAACACATCACAGTCCCTAGTAAATTATCAAACATAAATTTTCAATTTAATATGTTTGGTAACGAACCCATTGTTAATATGGTTCCCCACAACCATATATTATCTCTTCTACATTAGTATACTAGTAGATATATACATTGAGATCTGCGCACCATTCTTCCGCTTTAAATTATAACCAAACATATCGAATATAATTTGCATTGTGTTGCGCCCCATCCCATAATGACTTACATCTACTCCTCCCATTCCCATATTCAGTTTATCTTGGATAAGATGAAATAGCATTTAATGTCTTAATATCACGCGAAAGGAAATGGGAAAAAATCCGAAAATAAGTCATCTCATTTTTTTTTGCCTATTTAATTCATCTAGTTATTAAATTTCTCAAAAAATACTTGGTTTAATTTCCGTTGTCTTTAAAAACCTTCATTTTATTAATAACGGTATATCTATATTTACGATATAACGACTGTTAACTCTAATGACGGAAATGTTAACCAGGATTAAAATATAACCCACGTGGTTAATTAGAGGGAACTAAAAACATTATTGCCCTCTTCTTCTTCTCCAAATCGATTTTGAGTTTTAGAACCCTAGAATCCTAAACATTACAGTTGAAATTAACAATAGTTTCATATCTCATCTATCAGTCGATTCTTGCAACGAACACACCAAACAATCAACCAGAACCGCAACTACTCAGACGACAACTATCATCGCAATCAAAAGAATTCAGGATTTGAAGTTTGAGAAGAAAAATCGCTTTTAGGGTTCTAGGGTTCTAAAACTTGAAATCGATTTGGGGGAAGAAGAAGAGGGCAACAATGTCTTTAGTTCCCTCTAATTAACCACGTGGGGTTATAGTTTAACCTTAGTTAATATTTTCGTCATTAAAATTAACAGTAGTTATGTCGTAAGTATGGATCTACCGTTATTAATAAAATGAAGGTTTTTAAAGACAACATAAATTAAAGCAGGTATTTTTTGAAAAATTTAATAACTAGAGAAATTAAACGGCAAAAAAAAAATTAGATGGCGTATTTTTCGGGTTTTTTTCCGAAAGAAAATTATAATNGCATTCGATTAAAATTTTGTTCATGTGGGATCAAAACTAACTAATCACGTATTCTGTAATTTCTTTTACAGTAAAATATCTCCAACGATAGTAGTGGATGTGCCGGAAGCATCTTCCATAATGCAAGAAGAGATATTTGGACCATTACTTCCTATAGTTACCGTTGAAAAGATTGAAGATGGCTTTCAGGTTATACGTTCAAAGCCAAAGCCTTTAGCAGCGTATCTCTTCACAAACAACAAAGAGTTGCAGGAACAATTCGTGCAGAGCGTGTCTGCTGGAGGAATTAGCATCAATGACACTGTCTTACATGTACTTACGTCTTTTGTCATATAAAAGTAATGTTCTGTTTACCATTATGCTAAGCTCTCATTAAAGATGGTATGTTTTCTCTGCAGGTAACTGTAAAAGATCTACCATTTGGAGGGGTCGGGGAGAGCGGGATTGGGGCTTACCATGGCAAATTCTCGTATGAGACGTTTAGCCACAAGAAAGGTGTTCTTTACCGAAGCTTTTCCGGGGATGCGGATCTTAGATATCCTCCTTACACACAGAAAAAGAAGATGGTGCTGAAGGCTTTGCTCTCTTCAAACATATTTGCTGCCATTTGGGCTTTCTTTGGGTTCTCTCAAGACTCTTCATGATCACATGTGATAATCACTGTAACTTGATGGCATTATACAAGCTTATAAAGTTGAATACTTCCATAGAGATATAAAGGATCAATGTGAAAATTAGGTTATAAATAAAAATGCTTATATTTACTTTACATATCATTTGAGTTCATCTTCGGTTAATGTATATTTTAAACTCTATAAGTGAGCAACGAGCAAACTGTCGTGGCATTCCCACAGCTCGTTCCATTATGGTGGATATAAATTGAACAAAATCAAGTATTAATTATGGCCACACCAAATTACAACAGAAAGATCAGTTCGGTCAATCCCTCGATTCCTCCAAATTACTACACCAGTCACCCTGTTGTACACCAGCTTAATTCTCCACATAGGCTAGCCAAATCTAACATGTTATAGCCTCTATAGTCTAGGAACTATTTTTTGTTTGTTTGTAAGAGAGATATTTTACATAACCGAAATTGTAGTAGTACTGATTAGAACAACTGTTGCAACCGGGAAACTATATTATTGAATTCCCGATATGATGGAGATTTGAGATCTAGTATTCATAAATAGAAAAGGCAAATTGGTTAGGACTTAGAACCCTTTAGGATAAAGATCAAAATGTCAAGCATAAATTTATGATTTATCTAACACATCACAGTCCCTAGTAAATTATCAAACATAAATTTTCAATTTAATATGTTTGGTAACGAACCCATTGTTAATATGGTTCCCCACAACCATATATTATCTCTTCTACATTAGTATACTAGTAGATATATACATTGAGATCTGCGCACCATTCTTCCGCTTTAAATTATAACCAAACATATCGAATATAATTTGCATTGTGTTGCGCCCCATCCCATAATGACTTACATCTACTCCTCCCATTCCCATATTCAGTTTATCTTGGATAAGATGAAATAGCATTTAATGTCTTAATATCACGCGAAAGGAAATGGGAAAAAATCCGAAAATAAGTCATCTCATTTTTTTTTGCCTATTTAATTCATCTAGTTATTAAATTTCTCAAAAAATACTTGGTTTAATTTCCGTTGTCTTTAAAAACCTTCATTTTATTAATAACGGTATATCTATATTTACGATATAACGACTGTTAACTCTAATGACGGAAATGTTAACCAGGATTAAAATATAACCCACGTGGTTAATTAGAGGGAACTAAAAACATTATTGCCCTCTTCTTCTTCTCCAAATCGATTTTGAGTTTTAGAACCCTAGAATCCTAAACATTACAGTTGAAATTAACAATAGTTTCATATCTCATCTATCAGTCGATTCTTGCAACGAACACACCAAACAATCAACCAGAACCGCAACTACTCAGACGACAACTATCATCGCAATCAAAAGAATTCAGGATTTGAAGTTTGAGAAGAAAAATCGCTTTTAGGGTTCTAGGGTTCTAAAACTTGAAATCGATTTGGGGGAAGAAGAAGAGGGCAACAATGTCTTTAGTTCCCTCTAATTAACCACGTGGGGTTATAGTTTAACCTTAGTTAATATTTTCGTCATTAAAATTAACAGTAGTTATGTCGTAAGTATGGATCTACCGTTATTAATAAAATGAAGGTTTTTAAAGACAACATAAATTAAAGCAGGTATTTTTTGAAAAATTTAATAACTAGAGAAATTAAACGGCAAAAAAAAAATTAGATGGCGTATTTTTCGGGTTTTTTTCCGAAAGAAAATTATAATTATTTGGGTATTATTATTTTTTGTCCTCGATGATAACTTTTGCATGCTTGAGTTCTTTTGTTTCTTCACTTGTAGAAGAAATATTATACTACCAAGATTGATAGATAGATCGATAGACTTTTTTTTGTAGGTTATGAGATTGTTCTACTATGTTATACTCAAAAGGTAAAAAAGTAAAACCCATGTTTTTATTTTGGTTTTAAGGTAAACCCCATGTTAATTACCTGACAATAGTGTCTTCATTTTTCCTGAATTCTGAAGCAGATAGGGTGGTTGTTTGTTTGCTCGCTCGCATTTACTACAACCTAGAGTGTTGAGTTAATTTTTTTTTTTTCATTGACAAATGTAAAAATGATTTAAATCTTAACCACTCAACTAACATAGTAACACTTTGTACCACCATAATTGAGAGTTTTCTGTTGCTTTAGTACTACATAATTGATATGATGTCGTTAATTTTCCGGATAATCAATCTGCTAGTCGGGTCGGGTACTTGGGCAAAAGCATGGTCACGGCTCACGCATGCATCTATTATTTGTTGGGAGTGAACTGACAAACCGCAAANAGCGTGTCTGCTGGAGGAATTAGCATCAATGACACTGTCTTACATGTACTTACGTCTTTTGTCATATAAAAGTAATGTTCTGTTTACCATTATGCTAAGCTCTCATTAAAGATGGTATGTTTTCTCTGCAGGTAACTGTAAAAGATCTACCATTTGGAGGGGTCGGGGAGAGCGGGATTGGGGCTTACCATGGCAAATTCTCGTATGAGACGTTTAGCCACAAGAAAGGTGTTCTTTACCGAAGCTTTTCCGGGGATGCGGATCTTAGATATCCTCCTTACACACAGAAAAAGAAGATGGTGCTGAAGGCTTTGCTCTCTTCAAACATATTTGCTGCCATTTGGGCTTTCTTTGGGTTCTCTCAAGACTCTTCATGATCACATGTGATAATCACTGTAACTTGATGGCATTATACAAGCTTATAAAGTTGAATACTTCCATAGAGATATAAAGGATCAATGTGAAAATTAGGTTATAAATAAAAATGCTTATATTTACTTTACATATCATTTGAGTTCATCTTCGGTTAATGTATATTTTAAACTCTATAAGTGAGCAACGAGCAAACTGTCGTGGCATTCCCACAGCTCGTTCCATTATGGTGGATATAAATTGAACAAAATCAAGTATTAATTATGGCCACACCAAATTACAACAGAAAGATCAGTTCGGTCAATCCCTCGATTCCTCCAAATTACTACACCAGTCACCCTGTTGTACACCAGCTTAATTCTCCACATAGGCTAGCCAAATCTAACATGTTATAGCCTCTATAGTCTAGGAACTATTTTTTGTTTGTTTGTAAGAGAGATATTTTACATAACCGAAATTGTAGTAGTACTGATTAGAACAACTGTTGCAACCGGGAAACTATATTATTGAATTCCCGATATGATGGAGATTTGAGATCTAGTATTCATAAATAGAAAAGGCAAATTGGTTAGGACTTAGAACCCTTTAGGATAAAGATCAAAATGTCAAGCATAAATTTATGATTTATCTAACACATCACAGTCCCTAGTAAATTATCAAACATAAATTTTCAATTTAATATGTTTGGTAACGAACCCATTGTTAATATGGTTCCCCACAACCATATATTATCTCTTCTACATTAGTATACTAGTAGATATATACATTGAGATCTGCGCACCATTCTTCCGCTTTAAATTATAACCAAACATATCGAATATAATTTGCATTGTGTTGCGCCCCATCCCATAATGACTTACATCTACTCCTCCCATTCCCATATTCAGTTTATCTTGGATAAGATGAAATAGCATTTAATGTCTTAATATCACGCGAAAGGAAATGGGAAAAAATCCGAAAATAAGTCATCTCATTTTTTTTTGCCTATTTAATTCATCTAGTTATTAAATTTCTCAAAAAATACTTGGTTTAATTTCCGTTGTCTTTAAAAACCTTCATTTTATTAATAACGGTATATCTATATTTACGATATAACGACTGTTAACTCTAATGACGGAAATGTTAACCAGGATTAAAATATAACCCACGTGGTTAATTAGAGGGAACTAAAAACATTATTGCCCTCTTCTTCTTCTCCAAATCGATTTTGAGTTTTAGAACCCTAGAATCCTAAACATTACAGTTGAAATTAACAATAGTTTCATATCTCATCTATCAGTCGATTCTTGCAACGAACACACCAAACAATCAACCAGAACCGCAACTACTCAGACGACAACTATCATCGCAATCAAAAGAATTCAGGATTTGAAGTTTGAGAAGAAAAATCGCTTTTAGGGTTCTAGGGTTCTAAAACTTGAAATCGATTTGGGGGAAGAAGAAGAGGGCAACAATGTCTTTAGTTCCCTCTAATTAACCACGTGGGGTTATAGTTTAACCTTAGTTAATATTTTCGTCATTAAAATTAACAGTAGTTATGTCGTAAGTATGGATCTACCGTTATTAATAAAATGAAGGTTTTTAAAGACAACATAAATTAAAGCAGGTATTTTTTGAAAAATTTAATAACTAGAGAAATTAAACGGCAAAAAAAAAATTAGATGGCGTATTTTTCGGGTTTTTTTCCGAAAGAAAATTATAATTATTTGGGTATTATTATTTTTTGTCCTCGATGATAACTTTTGCATGCTTGAGTTCTTTTGTTTCTTCACTTGTAGAAGAAATATTATACTACCAAGATTGATAGATAGATCGATAGACTTTTTTTTGTAGGTTATGAGATTGTTCTACTATGTTATACTCAAAAGGTAAAAAAGTAAAACCCATGTTTTTATTTTGGTTTTAAGGTAAACCCCATGTTAATTACCTGACAATAGTGTCTTCATTTTTCCTGAATTCTGAAGCAGATAGGGTGGTTGTTTGTTTGCTCGCTCGCATTTACTACAACCTAGAGTGTTGAGTTAATTTTTTTTTTTTCATTGACAAATGTAAAAATGATTTAAATCTTAACCACTCAACTAACATAGTAACACTTTGTACCACCATAATTGAGAGTTTTCTGTTGCTTTAGTACTACATAATTGATATGATGTCGTTAATTTTCCGGATAATCAATCTGCTAGTCGGGTCGGGTACTTGGGCAAAAGCATGGTCACGGCTCACGCATGCATCTATTATTTGTTGGGAGTGAACTGACAAACCGCAAAGTGTCCATCCATATTTAATTTGTTTGGTATAAATTTTTGTTCCTTTCTAAAATGTGGCGATCGAGTGTATTTAAAAGTTTAAAATTAACTCATCAACATATGGCTCGGACAAGGATGTATGAGGTTAGCACCTTACTAAGCCCTCATCCGATCCAGTCAGGTGCTGTAATCGGCACACATCCTCCCCCTAGGCCGGCCGGTATATTTGTTTGGGTACAATAATATTGGCTAAAAGCAGTAGGTTGGTATTTGAATATTCCTTCATTCGGATCCATTTTCCAACATTGATTTTATGATTCGTTTTATATATACAACTCATGACTTTTATTATTCCAAACAATTAACGGATATAGCATATTAGCATGCCCTAAATTTTCTATACGTAAATAATTGCACCTGATATTGATATTTTTCTTCCTTTCTAAACCTCGTGAAACAAGTAAGTTATTTCTATTATGATTAGCAACATGTTCGACTAAACCCTAGAAATTACGCTTTTTTTTGGCGGAAATGATTTTATTCACCTACTAGTAAATAACTACACCAAAATTTAGACAGAATAGCTGGATAACCCATAATTACCAAAGTTTATGCAAGAATAAACAAATCGAACCTAAAATTAAATCCAAATTTTTAACTAGACTACAAAAACGTTTGAAGCTAAAAACAATACTTTGTAATCTTGGTTTAGGTAATTACCAAAAGAAGAAGAAAATATCACAAGAAATATATATAGTTCATGTGCGCTTGCTTATTTATTTACGATATGCGTTCATTGCATGAGCAGTCTCTCTCTCAATCAATCAAACCTCTATAAATGTAAAACGACGAGTCAGAACGAACAAACACCACAACAAGAAGTTAAAGAGAAAACATATCACGAAAATAGATTCCCCGCTGAAGAAGGTAAAAATCTATTTCAACTAGCTACCTCATGAACCGTCTCTTTAAGCTCTGCTTCTTACCGTTAATGGTTGCTATAGCCATGAAGGCGTCTCATCTTTCCACACAAGATCTCCAAACCTTTTACCTCTACGTACAAAACAACCTCGCATCTCTAACCATATTCTCCCTTTCTCTCGCACTCGGCTCGGCTCTTTACATCATGTCCCGACCCAAACCCGTTTACCTAGTTGACTTCAGCTGCTACCTTCCCCCGTCGCATCTCAAAGCCAGCATCAAGAAGATCATGCACCACGTAAGGCTTGTTCGAGAGTCAGGCACGTGGAAGCACGAGTCCGATTACTTGATGGACTTCTGCGAGAAGATTCTAGAACGTTCCGGTCTAGGCCAAGAGACATATATACCTGAAGGTCTCCAAACTGTGCCACTACAGCAGAATATGGCTGTGTCGCGTAAAGAGACGGAAGATGTTATAATTGGAGCGGTCGATAATCTGTTTCGCAACACCGGAATAAGCCCGAGTGATATAGGTATACTGGTGGTGAATTCAAGCACTTTCAATCCAACTCCTTCGTTATCAACAATATTAGTGAATAAGTTTAAACTTAGGGATAATATAAAGAGCTTAAATCTTGGTGGGATGGGGTGTAGTGCTGGAGTCATCGCTATCGATGTCGCTAAGAGTTTGTTACAAGTTCATAGAAACTCTTATGCTCTTGTGGTGAGCACGGAGAACATCACTCAAAACTTGTACTTAGGTAATAACAAATCAATGTTGGTTACAAATTGTTTGTTCCGGATTGGTGGGGCCGCAATTTTGCTTTCTAATAGGTCTAAAGATCGTAAACGCGCCAAATACGAGCTTGTTCACACCGTGCGGGTCCATACCGGAGCAGATGACCGATCTTATGAATGTGCAACTCAAGAAGAAGATGAGGATGGCATAGTCGGGGTTACCTTGTCAAAGGATCTACCTATGGTAGCTGCAAGAACCCTAAAGATCAATATCGCAACTTTGGGTCCACTTGTTCTTCCTATAAGCGAGAAGTTTCACTTCTTTGTGAGGTTCGTTAAAAAGAAGTTTTTGAATCCGAAGCTCAAACATTACATTCCTAATTTCAAGCTCGCGTTCGAGCATTTCTGTATCCATGCGGGTGGCAGAGCGCTTATAGATGAGATGGAGAAGAACCTTCATCTAACTCCATTAAACGTTGAGGCATCAAGAATGACATTACACAGGTTTGGTAATACATCTTCGAGTTCCATTTGGTACGAGTTGGCTTACACAGAAGCCAAAGGAAGGATGAAGAAAGGAGATAGGATTTGGCAGATCGCATTGGGGTCAGGTTTCAAGTGTAATAGCTCTGTTTGGGTGGCTCTTCGTAACGTCAAGCCTTCCGCTAATAATCCTTGGGAAGAATGTCTGCACAAATATCCAGTTGAGATCGATATTGATTTAAAAGAACGATCGAGCGATCCCATTTGACCGTTAAAAGTTATGATACGAATTGAGATAGAGACGCATGTACTGGTTTATAGTCGTGCCTTGGTCGGTCCAAATATTGACAAGTAATCTATCCTTTTTCTATGTATCGTCGATCTCTGTTAGCGTTGTGTGATGCTACTACCCCTTCTAGTTGACTATATAAGTGTAAGATTCGTTGCCTGGTAATGGGCTTGTTTCACACTTCATATATAAATGATATCGTGTACTTTCTTACAAATAAGTGTCATCAAATTTCATTGTGTATGGTATATATATAGACAGGGGTAGATATATATATAGTAACTTGCCGTTTATGTGCAAGAAAAAATGTAACTTCTTTATCTCATTTGTAAAAACGAGAAAGTGGTGTAGTACTTGTAGTTGTAGACATTCTAACAAAGTCAAAGGTTCAATAATTGCAATAATGTCATAAGCTGTGTGAGTGTGAGATGACGTAACTGTACATGGGGAGAGGATATTTAGCAAATCGATATTGCTGTGTGAGTGTGAGATGACGTAACTGTACATCAGCTGTGTATGAAGATTTGTTTTTACACGAAGCAACTTGTATCAGAAGGCCATCATCATTCAAATACTCGTTAACCCTGTGACAATCAATTGTCTTATACATGTTTGGTTCTTTCGGAAAAAGAAAAAGTATTGTTACTTGGCTAGATACTAGATGGCCATTGTATTAATTATCACAAAACAGAACAGTTAGACCAGAGACATTAATACCCAAACCATTCAACAAAAATTGTTAAGTCCAACAAATATGTCAATAGCACAAGTTGCAAAAAGCAAGGTTCCATACCTAACTTTTTTTTTTTGTCAACAAGTTTCCATACCTAACTATTAACAATAAATCTAGGATGCATTAGATTTTACCGATTAGAAAAATATCTGAAATAAGCCCTTTCCATGCTGTGATTTGTGAACCCTGTTAATTTGTTTCTTTTTTATTTTGCTTCATAGTTTTCATATCATCATCATTAAAGGAAATATAATACCACATGAGATCAATATCTTCGACTATCAATACATCAGCGTAATATACGTCTTAGATGAAATGGCTGAGATCTTTCTGTATCTTTTCAAAGAAACGATTGCGAACCATTTTCATGTGATCAGTTAAGAGATTGTTTTTATTATTTTATTATTTAAAATTAATATATTAAAGAACGAAAGTCGGTGGATATAAAAATATTAAATTCACAAATTATGGTTGGCTTCAAATTCAGTCTACTCAATTCTGTGGTACCATGGGTATGAATCGGGTTAAACTACTGTACATATTCTTCTGCATCCTCGTGAACTGCGTGGGTGTATCGGACAAACTCGTTTATTTTAGATCCTATCATTCTAGTTATGGACTGATATGGTGCAGTCGACACGTTGGGTTCTTTTATCTGCAATTTTGTGGTCTCGTTATTTTGAGCTGTGATCATCAAATCATAAATGTGTTGCAAAAATGGTTTGTAGTTATTCATCCTTTCCAAATATGATGTGTCATATTGACAAATGACAATTCTGAGGCGAGTTTTGACAAATTATAATAATTAAATTACATTCTCTTAGGCCATCAGCCCAATTAAATCATAAATAAATTGAACAGTGATCTAAAAACATTTTTTTTGTTCTTCAATTAGAACTGATTTAAAGCTAGTTCTAATTGAACGTGGCAGTACCTCATTGGTTGAGATTTTTTGGAAAGAAAAAAAAATTTTCATTTTTCATTTCACCTTCTGTTCTTCTTTCTCTCCAACAACCTCTCCAGCTGAAATCACGATTCGAGATCTACGGTTCAATCTCCCGGATCCGAATTGACAAAGAAGGGTTTGGATTGGATGATAATTTGGTTAAGTAGGATGATGCTTCTGTATCTGGAAACGAGATTATTTGGGAATTAGGGTTTCAACTGCTCCTCCTCAAGGCTCAACAACAACAACAACAAGAGTTGTATGTTTGTTTTTTTTTTAACATTTTATTTACAATGTTTTTTTGTTTCATAAAAATTTGGTATTGTATTTTGAATTATAGTACAAGTTTTTAAGTTTGCAATTTAAATGTTATTTTAAAAGTTTTTATAATTTGTAAAATGTTTATGAATATTATATCTTTATTCTAAGAACACCAAAATTAGTTTCCCCATTTTTTTAACATATGATCTTAACTACTGATCTTAGATTATTTTCACTATATATATAATCTAAGAACACAAAAAAAAGTTATCCCATTAATGATGCCCTAAATAAGAACAGATTTTAGGAGTGTTCTTTGTCTACGTGGTATGACGAGAATGGTTGAGATTTTGGTCTTAAATAAAAATAATAACATTTTTTGGTCTTAAATAAAAAATTTTGTGTGCTTTAATAAATTAAGTAATATGTTTGTNACAAGTTTATAAGTTTGCAATTTAAATGTTATTTTAAAAGTTTTTATAATTTGTAAAATGTTTATAAATATTATATTTTTATTCTAAAAACACCAAAATTAGTTTCCCTATTTTTTTAATATATGATCTTAACTACTGATCTTAGATTATTTTCACTATATATATAATCTAAGAACACAGAAAAAAGTTATCCCATTAATGATGCCCTTACTAATTTCAACTTAAAGAAAACAAAATACATTTTTGATTGGCATTTTTTTTTTTTTTAAATTTAATTATTATGGTTCATGTTTTTTAGTATAAAATTAGATTTGGGTTGTATAATTTTTTGAGAAAACATCTACATCGTGAAATTAGTGCGATATCTCTTTACGCGGCTATTTCAAGACCCAAACCTTTCTTATCTTGGAGAGTGAAAGAAACACTCACAGAAGCAGCAGCAATGGCGGAGAAGTCGAGCTTCTTCATTCATTTCACTTTTCTTCTGCTTCTTCTACTAACATGTGCCCAGGGAGTGAGGAGGACATTAATGGACGGAGGCCAAGATCTCTCGACGCCACCACTTAAACTGACGTTTGCTGGTCCCTCTCGGAACTGGACCGACGCCATTCCCATCGGTAATGGTCGTCTCGGAGCCACGATCTGGGGCGGCGTCTCCTCAGAGACTCTCAACATCAATGGTAAATTGTTCTAAAACGAAGTCGTTTTTGTCCTTTCTCTCCCATTCTTGATTCTTGTGTTTGGTTCTATTTTTGTTTGTTTAGAGAGATTTAGGTAATAAATGCTCTCTGCTATTAGTACTTTCTAAAAGTTAATGCAGAGATCATTCAATATTTATTGTTTCTCAGCCATATTTTTTTTATTTTATTTGGCTGTGCAATAGAACAGGGGAATATGCTTGAGTTGAGACATTAGTATGTCTTAAATCGAACTACTAGTGAAATAAAATGATTAAAGGAAGCACATTTTGCAACAAAAAAATAGTCTTGTATGAAAGTTTAGGAATTTTGTGGATCTGAAGCCTAAAGTTTTGTTTTTTTGTGGATTTTTAATTGATTAGAGGACACAATTTGGACTGGGGTACCAGCAGACTACACGAACCCGAATGCTCCAGAAGCATTAGCAGAAGTTAGGAGGCTTGTTGATGACAGAAACTATGCTGAAGCTACTTCAGAAGCTGTCAAATTGTCAGGCCATGCTTCTGATGTATGTTTTTGATTCTTTTTGGTGTAATGTTGCTTTCACACTTCTTGATTTTTTTTTGTTAGTGTAAAGGCTAATCCTTTTTGTTCTTGGCTCTCTAAAGGTTTACCAGCTAGTGGGAGATTTGAATTTAGAGTTTGACAGTTCGCATCGGGAGTACACTCAAGACTCCTATCGCCGTGAACTCGACTTAGAAACAGCAGTAGCCAAAGTAAGTTACTCGGTTGGGGCTGTGGAATTCTCAAGGGAGTTTTTTGCTTCTAATCCGGATCAAGTAATTGTAGTCAAGATCTATGCAAGCAAACCGGGTTCTCTGTCTTTTAAGGCTTCTTTTGACAGTGAGTTGCATCACCATTCAGAGACAAACCCCAAAGCGAATCAGATTCTGATGCGTGGAAGCTGTCGCCCCAAGCGTCTTCCTGTAAACATGAAGAAAAGTATCAACGCTACGAATATACCTTATGATGATCACAAAGGGTTGCAGTTTGCATCGGTTCTTGAAGTGAGAGTCAGCAATGGTGGCTCTGTGTCTTCCTTAGGTGGCAAGAAACTAAGTGTTGAAAAAGCCGACTGGGCGGTTCTGCTTCTGACTGCTTCATCTAACTTTGACGGACCATTTACGATGCCTGCTGATTCTAAGAGAGACCCCGCGAAAGAATGCGTTAACAGAATCAGCTCAGTCCAGAAATACTCATACTCTGATCTTTATGCTCGTCATTTGAGTGACTATCAGAAGCTTTTCAACCGGGTGTCTTTGCAACTTTCCGGCAGCTCAGCAAATAAAGCCTTGCATCAGACAGCTTCAACTGCTGAAAGGGTGCGATCTTTTAAAAACGATCACGACCCTTCATTGGTGGAACTTCTATTCCAATATGGTCGATACTTGCTTATATCTTCTTCAAGACCTGGAACTCAGGTGGCTAACTTGCAAGGCATATGGAACAGGGACATTCAGCCACCATGGGAGTGCGTTTTCGCTTTACTTCATTTTCTTTTAATCTCTTAGCTTTGTTGTGTCACTGACTCTACTTCTTCTTCTTCGTCTGCTGTGTTGCAGTGGTGCTCCTCACCTGAACATTAATCTCCAGATGAATTATTGGCATTCTCTTCCTGGTAATATTCATGAATGCCAGGAACCCTTATTCGATTATATGTCTGCTTTAGCTGTAAATGGCCGCAAGACAGCACAAGTAAGTTTATATCCTTTTTTGTATTGATGAACTTTACAATGGATTTGTGTTCCATCACTAGAGACTTAGTCTAAGAATTATTTTGATGCGCTGTATAGGTAAACTACGGAGCAAGTGGTTGGGTGGCACATCAAGTATCAGACATATGGGCAAAAACTTCACCAGATAGAGGTGAAGCAGTGTGGGCTCTCTGGCCCATGGGTGGAGCGTGGCTCTGCACTCATGCATGGGAGCATTATACATACACGATGGACAAGGTATGGTCCTCAAATTTCTGTTACAGTTCAGTTTCTTTAACCGGTACTATGTTTAATCAAACCTTAACTTGTTGATTCATTTCTAGGAATTTCTTAACAAGAAGGCATACCCATTGTTGGAAGGGTGTACATCGTTTCTTTTGGACTGGCTAATCAAAGGTAAAGACGGATATCTCCAGACGAATCCATCGACTTCCCCTGAACATATGTTCACTGCTCCAAATGGCAAACCTGCTAGTGTTAGCTACTCTTCAACCATGGACATTGCTATTGTAAAAGAAGTCTTCTCTAATATTGTTTTCGCTTCAGAGGTAACAAGACCGATGAAGCAACAAAAATAAATCATATCACCTCATCAATACTGAGCTTCTCTCTTTTGGTTTGTCAACAGGTTTTGGGAAAAACGAATGATACTCTTATCGGAAAAGTCATTGCTGCTCAAGCTAAACTTCCTCCCACTAGAATAGCAAAGGATGGTTCCATTATGGAATGGGTAGAAGACTTTGAGGACCCAGAGGTACATCATAGACATGTTTCACATCTCTTTGGTCTCTTCCCGGGTCATACAATCACAGTTGAGAAGTCTCCAGAACTTGCTAAAGCCGTGGAAGCAACCCTTAAAAAGAGAGGTAATTTTTTCTTCTTTCTCATTCCTATTCTGCAATGTCATTGAAGTGTGTGGAGCAATATATATATTGAACTGATTGATGCAGGAGAGGAAGGACCAGGTTGGTCAACCACCTGGAAAGCCGCCTTGTGGGCAAGGCTTCACAATAGCGAGCTCGCATATCGGATGGTTACACATATATTTGATCTTGTTGATCCGTTGAACGAACGTAATTATGAAGGAGGATTGTATAGTAACATGTTCACTGCACACCCACCATTCCAGATCGATGCCAATTTTGGGTAAGTTAAGCAATACATTGCAAACACTTACTATAAAGATATGTCCTAAAACCATTACTCATCAGTTCTTAGAACAAAGTCAAACAATTTGATGACTAGTCTAAACCTATATATGACATTTTTTTTGGGTGCAGATTCGCAGCAGCGGTAGCGGAAATGTTAGTGCAGAGCACGACAAAGGATCTGCATTTGCTCCCGGCGCTTCCAGTAGATAAATGGCCAAACGGTAATGTGAAAGGGCTAAGGGCAAGGGGCAGTGTGACGGTTAGTATAAAGTGGACGGAAGGGAACCTTGTGGAGTTTGGTCTTTGGTCAGAACAGATTGTGTCCACCAGAATAGTGTACAAAGGGATCTCTTCAGATACCAAATTGTTGCCAGGGAAAATCTTTACTTTTGACAAAGATTTGAAATGTGTTCGGACCGAGAATTTATAAGAAGTGAGAGACAAAATCTTGATTTTCAAATCCGTTTTTGTTCATTTAACAGAGAAAGTCCATTGTTTGTCATCGTTCCACGAGTTATATGTGCAAGTGTAAGTGTGTAATACACAAATGTATCCAAAAGGTTTACAGTGAATTACTTATTTTCCAGCATGTATACAGGGTCCTGATACTACACCCAAAATAAGAGAAACAGATTCAGGTCAAAACTTCGTATGTCTAAGTAGGATCAAGTCATCAAGATAGATGATACATTTATTGGTGGACATATAAACCAGACTGATCCAGATATGAACAGAATCAAAAGTGATATATAACTCATTGGTTTTATCGTTTTTTAGAATCTCAAAAACTAAATATTAAGAGGAAAGATAGAACCAAGAAAGAAACAAGATATATAATATGCAAGTGGAGCTAGTAGTTAATGATGTCCTTCATAGCTAGTAGTAGTAGATCTCTTCTTCTTCTTACTCAATTTGCACTAAACTTGGAACGTAAGAGCAGAGAGTCGGGCGAGTCTTGCATTCAGATCCTAGATCCACTTCCATGTAGTAACCATCTTCTCCAAGGATGTAGGCAATGCAGCGTTTTGGAGTGTCTCTAGACATGGTACTATCAAGAAGCACTGTGACTTTCTTCTCCATATCAATGAAGAAACTCCCATGTTGAATGGCACACTTAAGTCCTCCGTACGGAGTCATATCAAACGCAAAGAACTTGCTCCACGAGACTAGGTGGGGCTCAATCTTAGTCGTCAACCATACATCCATCATGTATAAATCTGAGTGCTGAAACATCAACGCGAGTTGCTCTTCTCTTACACAAGATAGAGAACCAGTAGCATCAAAATATCCCTTAACGGGGAGTTGCAACCACGGTCCAAATCGCTCTGTAGTGAAATCAAAACAGATCAAGAAACCATCCCAAACAATTGATGGGTCATCCCAATCAAACTCTTCTTCATCTTCTTCGTGAATTCTTTTCCTATCTATAGCAATCCAATAAGTATTCCCCTTCAAAGAAACGCAACGATTAGGCTCACACGTTATAGACCAATCTGGATTGACATCAACAACCCTCCATGAGTTGTTAGAAGAAGAAGGATTCAAATCATAGATTTCGCACTCGACAACTCGAAGGTCATCCAAAAACCTCAAAACCTTGTGGCAACCGTAGGAATCAAAGCCGAGACCATACCTGTTTTCAAAATGACGAGTCCTGGGTTCGATCAGTTTGGTTTGCCCAAGATAAGGGTTCCAAACCACAAGGCTCGATTGGTCGTAAGGCACGCATAACACTAACCCGTTGCAATGTATGACTTTGGTGGAAACCTTATTGAACTGATCGAGTTTACCTACTCGCTTTATAGATGTATCGTTGTTTAAGCAAAGATCGAATCTCACTGACCAAACCCTGGAATCCAGAACCATGAACCCTAGAAACTGATGCCTTGCATCTGCTTTGCAAACTATTACATCTTTCGATAAAGCGTTCCATTGTTTCACCGTAGATCGCACCGAGCTTAGCGATGTCAACGGAACCCTAGAAAGTATCTCCACTACCAATTCCTCTGATAATTCCGATATCATCGTCATCGTTCAATCAAATTAGGATCCGAATTCCGAATTCCGAATTCCGAATATAAACCAGAAACCAAACCAAAACCGCGTTTTATTAAATCGATCGATTAAAACCGAACCAAACCAAACCAAACCGAGTCTCTCTCTCTCTCTCTCTCTCTCTCTCTCTCTCTCTCTCTCTCTCTCTCTTTCGTTTAGGGCTTCTTTAGCAGTCTCTTTGTTTCATCTTCTTCGGTATTGATCTGATTTGCTTTCTGCTACAGATTATAAAAAATGGCATGGCGCAGTGCTGCTCGCTCTTTCGTCTCCGCAACTGCTAGAGCTCCGTCTCTCCGATCTCCGCCGGCAACGCTTCCTCGCCTCCGTCCTTCCCAATCCTCTTTACCCCGCCGCCGATTCGCCTCTTTCACTAATCTCAGGTTTCGCCATCTCTTGCCTTCATTTCTAGAAATTTTTATTTAATCATGACATGAACTAAGATTTGCAAGGTTTGAACTAGTTTGAGGAGAATTTAGAAATGTTTGATTTGACCATATTGAGATATCATATGAAACAAGTTTTTTTTTTTTTTTTTTTTGGTTTGAAATCAATTATGTGGTGTTGATGATCTTGCTTGCTTGTGGCAGGAATTTGGGAGAGCTTGGATGCACAGAGTCTTTCTTGCCTCTGTACAATGTAGTGTCTGCAGCTCGACTCACATCTCACCTTAATGTCAATCTCCGAGCTTTCTGCGAGCTCTCTAACGGTACCTTCCCACGCACTTGTCAAGATCGCTAATTACTCTTCATTTGTGAGTGTTACTACTGCTACTTAGGATTTCATTGGAAATGTGAGCTAGTTGAAAGTTTTTCCAATTTCTTCTTGTTTAATGTTGCTACCTACCCTGGAACATTTGTTTTCTTGTCGAAACAGAGAATAAAATGGCCTTTTTGGTTCTCTGTAAATCAAATTTTTTGGTGTTAAGAACATGTATATATATATATTGGGCTTGGGATTGATAGGGAATGGAAAAGATGGGTGATGGAAGTGGATTTTCAGTCGCTGTCAAGAGAGGTGCTACTGCTTTTGTAGGTTTCTTGTCCATTTTGTTTTTCGTGTTCTTATCACTTTGCCACAAAAGTTTGCTTTTTTCTCAATAGATAGTCTTTAGGAATCCAAAATTTAGGACACTATTTTGTGTGGGAAATCAAACAGTAGGAGTAGAGCTTCAAACCTAGATATAACATCTAGTTCATGTTAATCCTCCTCTCATATATATTCATTTAAATATTTCGATAGAAAGCTTATCACCATTGATATAATGCATTGAGAAACGACACATTGGGCTTCATATAAACATTCTGCCTTTTACATCGAATTTTAGATTAACATAGTAAAGGTGTGTACTTCTATTCTCTTATGATCAATCACGGGTACCTTTTGAAAAGAGAAGACTTGTAAGTTCGATCTGTATCTGATTCCGATTCTCAAAGCCTTTGCCTGTGACTTGATGATGGCAGGTACTTAGAATGCGCAAAGTGGATGCATCAGTAATCTTGAAGCGGATACTTGGAAAAAGGGGGTGTACCAAGAAGAACTCATTGGTTGTTTTGTCCTTCATTAGGAACCAAAAACGACTTACATTTATTTGATTTTTCTTCACATTTGACAATTTCCAGTTTTAGAATGTCTGGTTTTCTCTTCATATTTCCAGTTAGATTCAGCTTTTCTTTCAGCATATTCCTGAAAGACCATTGTTTCATCTTGTAATTTATAATGTTACTTAAATCTCTTCAAGTACTATTTTCTGAAAGGAATTAAAAGAAAACTTTCTTTTAGTGTAAAGAGTTGAATGAGTCACCGTCTCTTGAACAGTGATAATTGGCCAGGCTTTTAAATGACTAAATTTGAACTCAGGTATAGAAGACCTTAAGTTACCGGTGAATATATGAATACATTAATTATAGACATTTAGTAGCAAAGACTAAAGAGGAAACAATGGTGGGAACAATGTGTGTAACAACATGAAAGGGTTTCAGTGTTTACATGAAAGCTCCTCACCAGAATGAGTCAGCGAAGTAACTCCTTACATAACAAACTCAATACTGTATTAAGTATTTTGACTGAATAAAAAGCTCATCAATACGTTCTTCTTGGATTTAACTTGCAACTTAATAAACAGCTTACACTTTACGAGGGATCTTCAGTTTCTGTGTTGTCTGCTTAATCACTGGAAGCCTCTGACTGATGGAGCTCGGGTCGCTATAGACTGCTAAATCAACTGGATACCCTTTCTGCATATATATATACATATTCAAGAGTTAAATCACTGGACCTTCTATATTCACTAACCGTAGAAACATTGTAATATGTTATCGTCTTGTAACAGAAAATTGTGGTTATTTGATGATGTATCGGAGATGGTTAGGTCTATCAGTCACCCGTTCTAGGTTTGATGGGAAAGATATGGATTTTTGAAAACCAAAGATTGGAATGGAAACAATATCTAGTAATCAGTCCTAAAAGTGAAGAAAACTAACCGCAGATAGAGACTGAAATGTTGCTTCTCTCCAACAGTTTTCTCGAAGAACAGTTGGTGTCTCATCTTTGCCAAACACATAATGCATTCTCGTCTCTCTCAATCTCATAAGCACACCGTCAACTCTAAGCTATTAAAAAGCAACCGAGAGGAAGATGAAAAAATTGAAACATCATAAAAGCCAATGAAGATTACAAATTGGTGCGTAATGCGGATTTTTCCGATTTGACTCACCCAAAATCGTAAGAGGAGGAACCATGAGCTTGGCATGACTCTCTGAAAAAAACAGAAACATACACTCATGTTATCCTTTGTAATTAATACTGAACTCATTTAAATTCACGTAATTGTGAAAGAACTCGACAGGAAAATCAGACTCGAGAATTCAAGATTTCTTTACCACTTTCACAGTCAGAAGTGACACTCCATTGTCGGCCAGCTCATCTTCATACAAAACAACCTGAAGGAGTAGAGAATAAAGTACATCAAAGGGCCCCAAAGAATGTGTTTGGTGTTTGTATTGATCACGGAACCAACCTCATCATAGAAGAGAATAGGCTCTTTAAGTGAGAGAGCAGCCAAATCAATCTGATCTTCACAGTTCTCCCACTGAAGACTAGCTTCCCCCTTCGTATTAGCTTTTGTCTCAACCTGCTTCACGTTAAAACAGCATATATCAATGATCATGAAAGTTATACTTGATTGATATTATTGTGTTGACTGAAAATGAGAACAAGGCGAACCGCTTCTTTATCTTTCTCAGTTACTTCACTTCCACAGTATGGCGTTGTAAACGTGTAATCATAATCTAGTATCACCTGCTGGGAAGGTTTGCTGCAAGTAGATCAGAGTGGTATCAGATACAACTATGTACAAGCAGAGTTTCGAAGAATATCTTTTGTGACATGTAAAGACCAGATACATTTGTCAATCAAATCCTGAAACTTTACCTCCTGAACTTCCATTGTGCTGCAGCAGGAACTTCAACAGGTGGAAGCCCTTCCTGCTTCCAACCAGCTAGTGCGTCAAATGCATTAAAATGAATCTTAGCGTTGCTACCTAAGTGTTTAAGGACTAATGCATTCTCGCCAAAAACCATTTCAGGTAAGTGAGATGTCCGAAGCTTTTCTTCCCACCTGTGTGGCCATCAAACATAACATTCTTAACTATGCAGGATGACAGAACATGCTATTTTGATACTCGAGACAAAAAGAGAAGTGTACAGTCAAACATTGAATTATCACAACAAAATTAACAAGAAATGTGATGAACAGAGATTGTAACAACAAAGCTCATTAACCACAAAAACTAAACAAAACAACGAAAATTTTCTAAAAGTCTCACAAATAAAACACTAGCGATATCACAGAACAAGCAAGCTATATACGAACATAGACTCAGCCAAAACCTAGGACAAACGAAATCAAGGTCACATTTCTAATTTTCTTGGATACGACTCCACTAACATCAGCTCAAAATCCCAAACTACAATACTCAGTTCTCAACAGTGCACAAACACCAACAACAAAGAATTCATATATGATCGTATGTTATGAGGAGACATAGGGTGAGAGAGAGAGATTTTTTTTTTTGTCAAACAGGGTGAGAGAGAGAGATATGAGTACTCTTCGACAGCGAGAGAAGTGAGAATCGTGCCTCGGAGGGTTTCGATCTCCCATCCATGGATGCGTAAACCACGACGTCCATCGGGAAGAAGCTCAGCACCGGAAGACTTAAGAATCTCTTTATCGACCTCCGTCTCCATCTGAATCGCCGGCAAAAATATTGGCACTACCTTTTTTTTCTTTCTTCTTCCGCCGATGGAAACAGACGACTACCAAAAGCAAAGGACATTTGACTTTTGATGGGCTTTGTAAGTTAGTAACATGGGCCTAGTTTAATTTCAGTTTGGCCCTATCAAATCATAATTTTGAAATGTCAAATTAATTTAACCATAAATATGCGTCAGTGTGAATCCGATAAAATTAGACCCTTAAATAAATCATTTTTTTATTTTTTAAAAAGTTGGACCCGTTTTGGTCAAAACTACTAATTTTAATGTGCACTACTAAAGCCAGGTGGCGGGTTTTGGTGTGTAAAGTCTTTGATATGCTCTCGGAACTGTTCGTATCCAAAACTTTTATCTCTGATAACATCGGAGAAGAAAAGGAAAGTGGTCGGAGTTTAAACGTTGAGATTTGAATTGAGAATGGCTACGCTCACTGATATAGCAACCCTTGAGGAGAAGTAAGTTTTTCTTCTTCACCTTCTTTTTTTGTTTTCTTTCTTTCTAATCTATCTACTCTTTTGAAATTCAGACAGGAAAGTTTAGATGTGGTCGTAGGATTGGGTTTTGTCTGAATTTAAGGATTGTTTTTTTTTTTCTTTCTTTCTTTCTTTCTGTTTCATGGTTGGTGGATTAATTTTTTTAATTCTCTGGGTGGTTAGTTTTGGATCAGGTCTCTAGATGGACGTTAAGTGCAGGGTTCTTGAATCTTGAAATGTGCTAAGTTTGATTCATCTACTAGTTTTCAAGTTGCGGATTTGATTCATCTTTGGTTTTTTAGGTACATCGAATTATGCAAGAAGCATGGAATCCTACCCAACACTTCCGTTTTATCTGCTTTCTTTGAGGTTTGATTACTTTTCCCTTCTCTAGAAGATTGCTTCTGTTTAGCTTAATCGTAGTGTTAGTCTGTGTTTAAACTACGATCAACTGAATTTGAAGGCGGAGGTGAAAAAGTCAAGGAATCAAAGATGTATCATGAACCTTTCTGTGGATAGAGTGCGGTACGATGACTATCACCCGCTTCTCGAGTTATCCAATGAGGTCAACACATCTGAGGTACAAGGAATTGATCTCTTTGTGAGATCCTCTTGTTCTTTAGAAGATCATCATGCATTGTCCTTAATCCGTTCTCTCGGTCAAAAACTCCGAGTTGTTCATCTACATGACTCTTTCGGGAAAAACTTCTGGCGGTAAGCAATCGTTTTATTTTTGTCTTTTTTTTTTCTGAAGCTGCTTTCCATTTTCAGTTTTGGTGATTGGTTTTACTTTACAGGGAAGTTTTCTTTCAAGGTTTGAGCTGCAAAGTTTTGAATGTGAGGTCTTTGCATTTCCATAAGCTTAACATCGTAGGAGAGTTCTCACAGCTGCACACCCTTATACTTGATAACAACCGTATTGTTGGTTTTGGGGAAGGCTGTTTTTCTTGCATGCCCAACTTGACATATCTTTCCATGTGTGGCACTCTAGTGTCAGATCTTTGGACATCAGCTGTTGCTCTCTCGAAACTCCCTTCTCTTAAGGAGCTCCGGTTTCAAATTTGGATCTCTTGCAGTGATTCTATCCCACTTAAATCCCAGTCATCGCCATCATCATCTACCACGGATTATAAGAACTCATTTATTGAATCAAACCCTCCCATTGAAGCAGATTGGGACATTGTTGAACAGAGGGATCCTAGTTTACCTGTTGAAGAGACTCTTCATAGCATGGACTTCTC